>NW_020825611.1:0-85828 GCF_003286085.1 Drosophila persimilis
GCAAGCAGAGGAAGCGAGACAGCGAGTGGGTGAAAAGAAGAACCGAGAAAAAAGGGTTGTTTCAAGCTGGCTGCCCACAAGAGTATTGCGCAGTAGAATTATAATGGAAAATACAAGTGGACCACCAGCCGGGAATATGCAGAAAAACGAAGGCCCAAGTGGATCAGAAGAAAACAGGATCAATCGTCAGCAAAACGCGAACGAGGAAGCGATGAGGTCAACACTCCTAGAAGAAAACACACAGACGCTCCAACAGCTGGTTCAACTGCTCTCGATGAAAATAAATGCAGATGAAATAGACAAGAAAAATGATGCAAAGCTGGTAGTGGAAAATTTTGCCAAAATTATTCCAGAATTCAACGGAGAAAATATGTCGGTACAGCAGTGGTTTATTAACTTCGAGCTAAACGCTGAAGCATATGGACTAAATGACAAACAAAAATACGTGCAAGCCCGAGCAAAAATGACAGGTACAGCCGCTCTTTTTCTCGAGTCCACAGCAGTGTATGAGTACGGCCAATTGCGTCATCAACTTCTACAGGAGTTTGAGTGTGAGCGTTTATGCAGTGCGCAAATTCACAATCAATTGTCTATGCGAGTGAAGATTGCCGGCGAAAGTTTTCACGAATATATACTACAGATGAAACGCATTGCTGCACGTGGGACAACAGACACGGAGTCGGTGATTCGATACATTGTCGACGGACTGAATTTAAAAACGGATTATAAGTACACCTTGTATGGATGCAGCTCATACAAGCAGCTGCGAGAGAAGTACGAAATCTATGAAAGAACGCTCGCGGTTGATGGGGGTTTTGCCCCGAAACAAAAAGACTCACAGCCGTTCGGAAAGAAGTCCAATTTCACCAAATATGAAAGGAAGCAACACTGCTACAATTGTGGATCCCTGGAGCATCTACGCAAGGATTGCCGAGCTGCATTAAAGTGTTTCCGCTGCAATCAGACTGGACACATGTCTAAGGATTGCCCGAGTGCTGCTGCCGTAAACGTTGCATACGAGGAAAAACGCCTGAAGTCTCTTAAAATTAACGACGTGCAAGTCAAGGGGCTCATAGACACCGGTGCAGATGCTTCCCTATTAAAGATATCAGTGTTCGGCAAAATGAGTGGTATCCAACTGCAAGCCAGTTCGTCAACTTTGAGGGGACTTGGAAACAACATCACACGCTCCGCTGGGCAGTTTACGGCAGAAGTGGAGATCGACGGAATGCGACTGGCACACAAATTCCTTGTGGTGGCCGATCATGCCGTCGGATGCGAATTGTTGCTTGGACACGACTTTATATCCAAGTTCACAATGACATCAACGCAAGGAGGATATAAGTTTTCTCCCCTGCCGGGGGAGGAAACTGAGGACATCAAACAGATAAGTATTTACAACGTGGTCGAAGAAAATACTGACATAAACATTCCGTCGCAGTTCAGAGATGCCGTCCAATCAATGATTCAGGACTTTACTGAAAAGAAGCAGACTGCAGTGTGCCCGATCATGCTGAAGATCGTACCGGACGAGAAAATAGCGCCGTTTCGACATTCGCCAAGTCGAGTGGCCATCAGCGAAGCCGACGTTGTCAAGCAGCAGATCGATGAATGGGCCAACGCTGGGATAATACGACGCTCATCATCAAATTTCGCCAGTCGGACTGTAATTGTCAAGAAAAAGGATGGGAGCAGCCGGGTCTGCGTGGACTATCGTCAGATGAACAAGATGGTCTTGAAAGATTGCTTTCCCGTTCCAATCGTTGAAGAGGTGCTGGAAAAACTGGAAAATGCTAAGGTGTTCACCATCATGGACTTAGAAAATGGGTTTTTCCACGTTCCTGTGGAAGAAAGCAGCAAAAAATATACGGCGTTTATAACGAAGGAAGGCCTTTCGGTTTTTGCAATTCGCCAGCAGTTTTCATCCGTTTTATAAGTTTTGTATTTCAAAACCTTATAAATGAAAACATTCTTGACCTGTACATGGACGATATCGTTATACACGCTGAAACCGCCGACGAATGCCTGGGAAAGCTGAAGAAGGTTTTTGATGCTGCAGCTGAATACGGGCTGAAGATGAAGTGGAAGAAGTGCCGATTTCTGCAGTCGACCATTACATTTTGGGCCACCAAGTTGGAGGAGGTGAAATCAAGCCTGGATTGGAGAAAACCAAAGCCGTCAGCAAGTTCCCGATGCCGAAAAACATAAAGGCTGTGCAGTCGTTTTTAGGATTAACTGGGTTTTTCCGTAAATTCATAAGAAACTATTCGCTAATCGCCAAACCACTGACCAATCTGCTGCGAAAAGATGTCCCATTTAAAATGAGTCTGGAGGAGCAGCAGGCGTTTGCTACATTAAAGGAAGCATTGGTGAAAGAGCCGGTCTTGAAACTTTATCGCAGGAATGCAAAAACCGAGATACACACTGATGCGTCAAAGGACGGGTTTGCAGCGGCGTTGTTACAATGGCACGAAGGACAATTGCATCCGATCTTATTCTGGAGTAAGAAAACCTCGGAGTCTGAAGCACGACAGCATAGCTATATACAGGAAGCCAAAGCAATTTTCCTAGCGTGCAAAAAATTTCGTCAGTACATACTTGGAACCAACTTTAAGCTCGTAACGGATTGCGCCGCTTTCAAGCAAACGTTAAGCAAGAAGGACGTTCCGCGGGAGGTAGCCCAATGGGTCCTGTACTTGCAGGACTACGACTTTGAAGTGGAACACAGACCAGGAGAACGGCTGAAGCATGTGGATTGCCTGAGTAGGTACCCAATTGATGTCATGATGGTATCTTCGGAAGTCACAGCAAGAATTAAGAAAGCCCAGCAGGAGGATACGATGATCAAAGCAGTTTCCGAAATTTTGAAAAGTAAACCATATGACAACTTTAAGTTGAAAGCTGGTCTCGTATACAAAGTGGTGCAAGGCACGGACTTGCTGGCAATACCGAAGTCATTAGAAAAAGAAATAATAACCGACGCTCACAACGCAGGACACTTTGCCGCTCAAAAAACAATGCACACCGTACAGCAGAGCTATTGGATTCCACATCTGGAAGGAAAAGTAATTCAGATCATAGGAAACTGTATGAAATGTATAATCTACAACAAAAAGCTTGGCAAAAAGGAGGGATTTCTGCATCAAATTGACAAAGGATCACAGCCGCTGTATACTATACACGTGGATCACCTTGGGCCTATGGATGCCACTTCAAAGCAGTACAAGTACATCTTCGCAATGGTTGATAGCTTTAGTAAGTTCGTATGGATGTATCCCACAAAATCATGGTCTCCAAGAGTACCTCTACTCTTTGGCAGCTTGGTGCAAAAGATGGAATTTAAAAGTCAACCCACTGAAGACCACCAATCCATGCTTCACCCTGAAAGCGCTCATAGACCACACCCCACCCATAAAGCTTGAAGGCGTAACTTTGGACCAACCAGAGCAAGCAAAGTATCTCGGTATCACCCTTGATAAGCGTCTTACTTTTGGTCCACACTTGAAAGCTACGGCTCGTAAATGTGGGCAAAGAATGCAGCAATTGCGGTGGCTGATTAACAGAAGAAGCACCATGTCACTGAGAGCCAAAAGAGCAGTTTATGTACACTGTGTAGCCCCGATCTGGCTCTACGGTGTGCAGATTTGGGGTATAGCTGCCAAATCGAACTATAAACGGATACAGGTCTTGCAGAATCGCGCCATGAGGCAAATAACGAACTGCCCTTGGTACGTGCGCGGCTCCACCCTACATCGGGATTTGAATCTGCATACAGTAGAGGAGCAGATTGGAAGGCACACCAGCAGATACAGTGACAGGCCAATTAGACACCATAGTATGCTCGCCAGACGATTACTACCTGCCAGGCCTTTGAGGCGGTTGAAGAGATTGGGTTTTGCCAAAACTATTGGCCAACTCTAAGTTTCCCTCCCAATATTATAATATTACTTTTTTTATTATTACTATATACTATACTATATTATATCTCTATAAGTCCTCTTGCATAAAGCAATAGGTTTGGTCTCCTTAATACTATTTACCTGGGTTGTTAAGATACGATATATGCAATGTACGGATTCAACGCTTAATAATAAAAAAAAAAAAAAAAAAAAAATTCGTTTGGTGTCAGTAGGATCCAACTATCAATTAAGACAAAGTCGTGCCTCGCAAATCAATTTAGCGTCGATCGTTGTCGGTGCATACGTATACACAACATCCAATTACCCATTATTTCATTGAGTGTCTCGGCATTAAATACGATTATTAGAAACGATCTTTCGCCTTCAGTTGCTTGTATTGAGAATCAATATGACCTCAAAAGCCAACAATATCGCCCTTGAAGAGCTGAAGAAAAAGCGCAGTTGCCGTGTCAAAGGCATTCGTTTATTAGCGGACCGTTTAGAAGCGGGGGATATTCCGCTGGTATTGACGGAGCTCGATTGCAGACTCGAAACGCTGATGCGTAGCATTGACACGGCACGCGAACTTTTCGGACTTTAAAAACTTCATAGGTTTATTTGAGACTCTAGTTCACAATGACCAATGACCAAAGCGGTCGTTTGACCGCGTCTCGACTCATACTACATAAACTTTAAAATTTTAGAATCCCGTGACTCTACAGGGAGCTAACTCAGAAAACAACAATTTGCATATTCCGATCATATCCGAAATGAAATGGCACAATCATACATAGGGCGTACTCGAAAGTACTAGGGACTTTCGTCGAGGTGTTCCAAAAATATCGCGGGCGTGAGGTCTTGAGATGGAAGTCGACACACACAATTTTGTACCCACCCTTCCATGATTTCCAGTGGTGCGAAATGTTCTGGAAATCCCTAATATTCTCACCCTACCCCCTTACGTCACCATGTCACCAGGAAATTAGAAGTCTACTCCATATTCATGGCTGGCAAAATTCAATATATTTCTTTGGACTTAATACTAGACATGTGGCTACATCATCAAAACCGAGCGAACAAGTGTTTCACTACCGGAAAGAACACAAGTCTTTAATTAACCAGTAGGCAAATCAAGGGAAAGAAATTAATGGAAATGGAAAAATATGAGGCTTAATCTCTAAAGGAGAAAGAGAAACGTTGTAGATATTTATAGAGGTATGTATATATAAACGAGAGCGTATATGATTATAATATATGATATTAGAAATAAGGAAATTAAATATGTATAAAGAAAAAACGAAAAATTAAAAAATTATAAAAAGCCGAGAGGGTCATACCAGCGTACCGCCATGGTGAGCCAAAACGCAATTTAATTAAAAATAAAAAAACATTTTTATGGTTGTTGGTTTAAGGAGATTTTCTTTTTTTTAGTTTGTTAGTGTATTTGTCGGCTACGTTTCAATGCATTACAAAAATGCATGGAAAGCGAGCACTGCAAGCTTAAAGCAGAATTGGCAACGACGAGAACGAAAAGCTTCGAGCGTGGGGAACGCAAGCGTTGCGCTCTCTTATCAGCAGCGGCTGGCCGCTGAGCATGCCTTTTACGATTTTACGAATTCAGGCGCAAAAGAGAACAAGGAAATTGGGTCACTTACAGCTTCAATACATTAAAAAGCAATCTCCCGTCAAGGGTGGGAGTTTGGTGTGGGGGGCAGAACTTTGTGAGAGCTGGGTACCGTGCTGGATACCAAATTGGTTTTTGGAATTGTAGCGCCATTTGGCGTATAATAACTGTTATTAGGATCGTATTTTATGAAGTCTAGTGTAAGTTAGGCTAGGGCAAAGCAGGAGCGCAATATAAGCTCGCTCTCTCGCTCTTGGCGAATTCGCCCCGCTTTGCAACCGTAGGTAAGATAGGCGCAGAAGAAATTGTTTGAATATTTATTTTTATTTTATTTATTTGTATATATATTCCTAACGCGACAGTATTCCTACTTTATGTTAAAGCGCTAGTCACATGGAGTTCACATATGTATGTAGTTGTATGCTTTAAGCAGAATGATTTTCTTATTCTAACATTTTTGGTATGACTAATATTTGTATTATTAATACTAATACTAATTCTAATTTTTATACCCGATACTCAAAATGAGTATTGGGGTATATTAGATTTGTGGTAAAAGTGGATGTGTGTAACGTCCAGAAGGAATCGTTTCCGACCCCATAAAGTATATATATACTTGATCAGCATCAATAGCCGAGTCGATTGAGCCATGTCTGTCTGTCCGTCTGTCCGTCCGTCCGTCTGTCCGTCTGTCCGTCCGTCCGTCTGTCCGTCTGTCCGTCCCCTTCAGCGCCTAGTGCTGAAAGACTATAAGAGCTAGAGGAACGATGTTTTGGATCCAGACTTCTGTGATATGTCACTGCTACAGGAATATTTCAAAACTGTGCCCCGCCCACTTCCGCCCCCACAAAAGGCGAAAATCTGTGGCATACACAATTTCGACGATACGAGAAAACTAAAAACGCAGAATCGTAGAAGATGACTATATCTTACAGAGTGCAAAATCTGAAGCAGATCGTATTATTATTATAGCCAGAATCACGAAAACAATTTCACTCTTTCTCGCTCTGTCTCACTCTAACACACAGGTTTCATGGTCGGTTTTGCCAATTGCAAAAGTTCAAGGATCTCAGAACCTATAAGAGCCAGAGCAACCAAATTTGGTATCCACACTCCTGTGATATCGGACCTTGACCATTTCGTGTCAAAATTTCGCCGCACCCCCTTCCGCCCCCGCAAAGGACGAAAATCTGGGGCAACCACAAATCTCAGAAACTATTATGACTAGAGTAACCAAATTTGGTATCCGCACTCCTGTTAGATCTCACTATAAAACGTATATCTCAAAATTTCGCCCCACCCCCTTCCGCCCCCACAAAGGAGGAAAATCTGTTGCATCCACAATATTGCAGATTTGAGAAAACTAAAAATGCAGAATCATAGATAATGACCATATCTATCAGATTGCTCAATTTGAATCAGATCGGATCATTTTTGTAGCCAAAAGCAAGAAATCAATTTTCAGTGGCTACGCAGCGCCCGACGTCACGCTCAGACTGATTTTCTGTCTCTCTCGCACGCACTCTTTGTCGTGTCGTTTAATATTAGCGGCGTCTGCCGGAGGAGAGCCATACTGACTAAGTATCGGGTATAACTGTAGAGTTGCGGTGTCCGCAGCAACTCACAGCGTTCCCCCTCGTTTTTTTTTTTTGTGTTTTTTTTCTATTTTATTTTTTTTATTTATTTATTTATTTTTTTATTTTTTTTATTATTATTTTTTATTATTATTATTATTATTATAATTTTTATTATTTATTTTTATTTACTTATTTATTTATTTTTATTTATTTTTTTTTTTTTATGGGTTTATAAAGTGTTTTTCTAGTTTATCCCTAAATTGCGTTGCTCTACTAATATTTTTAATATTGAAAGGTAACTCATTCCATAACCGAATAGCATTTGTTAAAAATTGTTTTCCTGAATTGGCAAGTTTGTACCTTATGGTTACCAGATTCAACGTTCTATTTGATGAAGCAAAGGTTAATTTATCATATAAGTAGCTCGGCTGTCTGGTATAGATTATTCGATGTAGAAAAATAATTGTTCTGTACCCTATCCATGTCTTTAAATCCATTTTGAATATTTGTCTTGCTAAGACTGAGATATGATCGGTTCGTCTCTTATTATACCCGATACTCAAAATGAGTATTGGGGTATATTAGATTTGTGGTAAAAGTGGATGTGTGTAACGTCCAGAAGGAATCGTTTCCGACCCTATAAAGTATATATATTCTTGATCAGCATCAATAGCCGAGTCGATTGAGCCCTGTCTGTCTGTCCGTCCGTCCGTCTGTCCGTCTGTCCGTCCCCTTCAGCGCCTAATGCTCAAAGACTATAAGAGCTAGAGCAACGATGTTTTGGATCCAGACTTCTGTGATATGTCACTGCTCCAAAAATATTTCAAAACTTTGCCCCGCCCACTTCCGCCCCCACAAAGGGCGAAAATCTGTGGCATCCACAATTTCGACGATACGAGAAAACTAAAAACGCAGAATCGTAGAAGATGACTATATCTTCTAGAGTGCAAAATCTGAACCAGATCGTATTATTATTATAGCCAGAATCACGAAAACAATTTCACTCTTTCTCGCTCTGTCTCACTCTAACACACAGGTTTCATGGTCGGTTTTGCCAATTGCAAAATATGAGTTCAAGGATCTCAGAACCTATAAAAGCCAGAGCAACCAAATTTGGTATCCACACTCCTGTGATATCGGACCTTGACCGTTTCCTGTCCAAATTTCGCCACACCCCCTTCCGCCCCCGCAAAGGACGAAAATCTGAGGCAACCACAAATCTCAGAGACTATTAAGGCTAGAGTAACCAAATTTGGTGCACACACTCCTTTAAGATGTCACTATAAAACGTATATCTCAGAATTTCGCCCCACCCCCATCCGCCCCCACAAAAGACGAAAATCTGTTGCATCCACAATATTGCAGATTTGAGAAAACTAAAAACGCAGAATCATAGATAATGACCATATCTATTAGATTGCTGAATCTGGATCAGATCAGACCATTTTTTTAGCCAAAAGGAACAAATCAATTTGCAGTGGCTACGCAGCGCGTGACGTCACGCTCAGACTGATTTTCTGTCTCTCTCGCACGCACTCTTTGTCGTGTCGTTAAATATTAGCGGCGTCTGCCGGAGGAGAGCCATACTGACTTAGTATCGGGTATAACCTTAGAGTTGCGGTGTCCGCAGCAACTCACAACGTTCCCCCTCGTTATATATGTAGCGGGCAATGTTGTTAAATGTTACTTTTAGTTTTTTTTGAGATTCAGCGTCACAATTTCCAAATATTTCAATACCATAGAATAAGGTGGGTGTCAAATATGTCTTAGCTATCATTAGTTTGAGTATATCTGGCAGGTATTTTTGTGTTGGTGCGAGTTTTCTTAGTAGACTATATGTTCTACCAGTAGCTTTCACTACTTGGCTACTCCAAGAAAGCGTATTGTTAAATGTTAATCCTAAGTTTTCCACCTGATCTACGTAATTAATTTGTTTTCCTTCGATTTCAAGTTTTGGATAGGCCATCGTATTTAGTTGCTTCTTGTATATAATTACACATTTACATTTATCTGGATTAAGTGCCAGACCATTACGCTTCGCCCAGCTACTCACATTGAGCAAATCACTGTTACACACACTTATACACTCATCAATTTTACTCAATGGACGACTAACATACATTTGGACGTCATCCGCATACATATGACTTTTACAATTTAACAGGACGTCTGGCAGGTCATTCACATATAATGAGAACAAAAGCGGCCCAAGAACTGAACCTTGAGGCACACCACGTGCAGTGCTCATCATTGAAGAAATTCTACTTCCACTTACCACTACCTGTCTTCTATCCGTTAAATACGATTTTAATAGCTTTATAGCTACCTTACTAAAATTGAAAAAGTTAACTAATTTACTTAATAAGATTTCGTGGTTAACCGTGTCAAATGCTTTACTGAAGTCAAGTAGTACTAATAGCGTCACATTTTCTTCATCTTGTGTTAATCTAATGTCTTCCGTTATATTTACTATTGCCGTAGTACAGCTTCTTTGTCTTCTGTAACCTGACTGTTTGTCACTTAGTAGTGCATTGTTATCTAGAAAAGTTCGAATTTGTTGTGACATTAATTGTTCAAGGACTTTTGACAAAAACGATAGAATTGATATAGGTCTATATTCATTTTTTCCTTTAGGGACCGGTGTTATTTTCGCAAGCTTCCATGTACTTGGAAATATTGATTTTGTTAAGACAGTATTACAAATATAAGTCACATGTGGTAATATTTTCGGAAGTAAGATTTTTAGAAATTTTGGATGTATTTCATCCAGTCCGATTGCATTTGACTTAATTTTAAGCACAGATTCAAGGACATCACACTGACTGGCACACATGAAGCTAAAGTTATTATCACAGGAACTATTCGGTATATTGTCAAGATAATGATTATATGCTACTTCAGGTACCCCGTTTATCACAAATTTTCTATTTAATTCATCTATGTCTACATCAATTTTGGTGTTATTTGTCCTCTTCCCTATTCCCAAGTCTTTGAGCTCCCTCCATGTCCTTCTTGTTAATATTGCACTTTGAAACCTTACAGAATAAAAAGATTTTTTAGCTGTCAGTATTAATAGGTTGGTTTTTTTCCTTAAAGTTTTAAATTCTTGATACTGAACAGACGTTCTGTAGCGTTTCCATTTGTTATATGCTTTGTCCCTTAATGATATATTGTGTGCAATACATTGATTGAACCATGGATTTTTCTTTTGTGCAATATTTAATTTACGCAGTGGTACGAATTTTTCATAAAGACATGTTATGTGAGCTCGTAGTTGTTCTACTTGAGAATTAACATCATCCATGTCAAATATTATATTCCAGTCATATGTATTGAATTCGTCATTAAGTTTGGTAATGTCAATGCTCTTAAAATTTCGGTACCATATGTCGTCGTCAATCTTTTTACAATTAAAATCATAAGTCAGGAAAAGTAGGTCGTGTCTGGAAAATGTTGGGACAGATAACTGATCATAAAGAACGATTTTTTCTTTATCATTGACAAAACAAAGGTCCAATAATGTACTTGCAGTGTTTGAGAAATGTGTTGGTCTACTATTATTGACTAGATGCAAGCCTAACGATGCCATCGCTGACTCCATATGTCGTTCCTTCAGTATATTGCTGTTTAGATCCCCGATTATAATTACGTCAGTATAGCTTACAGATAGGTCTGAAATTGCATCAATTACTTGTTGGTAGATTGTATTGCGGTGTGGTCTGTACAGACAGCCCAATAGTAATTTAAGAGAACTGTTAGAGGCCGATAATTCTATAAAAAGGTATTCTATTGCACTTTCTGGAGGGTGCTTGCATATTAATTTGGATTTGAGTTTCTTGTTTATGTATACAGCAACACCCCCACCATTTCCTTCCCGATCAGATCGGTATAGATCAAATCCGGTACACAAAATAACATTATCACATAGATGCGGCATGAACCACGTTTCCGAAACACAAACTACATCAACATTCGATTGTTCAAACATATATAGGAACTCATCAATCTTACCATACAGACTCTGAGCATTTATATGACAAATATTTATGCCATCTTTTTGTTTAGCCAGCGTACGAATCAATATCCTACTATTCGTTGGAAGTCTATTCATATTATGGACCATTTAAAAGTTACTAAATAGCATATTAGCAGCACACGCAATATACACAAATCAATTATAACTATATAAAAACATAAAACCTTAAACTTCAACATTATATTACTATGGCTAAGGGAAGTTTTACTAACGAAAAAGGTTATTCTGGTCTGTCTCAACTGGCCTGTTAACTGCACCTGGATCAACTGCTGCAAGCTCATCCTCGGAAGTATCCCGCAATGTTTGCAGGTCATGCATGTTATCCACTCTAAAAATCTCTCCAGCTGGATGCTTCTTAACATGCACGATCGCCCGACGAGTGAAAACAGCCGATAGTGCTTTTCCTTTTTTCATTTTCATAGCCTCTTTGAAAACAGCCAGATTCTCTTTAGACAGCTGCTCATTAATAAAAAACGCAGCCTGTGAGTCGAATTCCATTAGGTCCAGTGATAGCAGTTTTTTCGATTCCCTGCGATAGTTGCCAACAGCTTGCAACAACGCCGCCTTCTCTCTCACACTCTCTAGTCGCAGGATTATCACTGGATCAACAGCTGTTCCGTGTGTTCTCTGTCGGATCCTAAAGATGTCTTTCACCCTTGGGAGGGGTGTTAGGTTAAGGGCAAAGCACATCTTGTTGAATCGGACCTTCAACATTTCACCTTCTTCAAAGGGTATTCCATGAATACGGAGATCACACGCAATGTCCGCTTTGGCGCGCTCAACACATTGTGTGCTTAGATCTCTAACTTGCGCACGTATTTCTTGCATACCATGTACCTCATTTTTGAGTTTGATAATGTGCTGCTACATTTCGTGGATTACCTCACCCGCCTTTTCCAATTGCAGGACACGTTCAGTGAGTTTCTTCACATCTACTGCCATACCAAGAATTTGATTGGTCATAGCTGTGAACTTTTCCTCTATGGCCTGCAATACACCCTCAGACTTTAACGTATTTGCCGTGATTAGTCGTAATTGATTATCGGTTTCGTAATCGACTTTCAAATCAGCATCAGTTGCCGCCACACCCCACCACTACGGCCTAAATTGAGCCAAAAATGCTAGTCTTCGCATAAATCAACTACGCCCCCTATAAACTGCCCGCCCACATGTACAAGTTACATTTCTAGTCGTCTGCCCTCAGCAGACGGCAAGGGTAGTAGAGGGGACTGAAGACCACATACCGCATTACAGCCAACAAAACATCAAGTTGACAAACTCACAGGGGATTGCAAATCAAATTTTAAGTTAGGGAGAATTACAAAGAAGAGACAGCATACTTTTGAGCGTGGCCCCACTTTACTTTCTTGACTCACACCACACACACACACACTTGACACCCTCTTGACAATTCGTACTTTTGGAGCCTTTTGCCCCGATCGTGGAATGGTCTCGAGTCTGGATCTCTGTTCAAACGAGGAAAAGTCGTGTCGTGAACGTTGTGGAGTCGAGTCGTGTTTGAGGTTTAGTCCCTCTGTCAAAGTGCCGAATATTTTGTCTCTCTCTTTTTCTCTTTTTCCCTTGCCCCCCCTGCTGACTGCGGGCCTAGTCGAGGTTACAAGTGTTTCGTTGCTGCAGTTTATATGTTTATAAATTATTGTGCCATCAAATGTACTAGTGTGTTTGAGTGTCGTTTAAAGTTGAATTGTAAAAACAAACAAAAAAAAAAATGTACATATATTAATATTAAGACATATACTGCCCACAAACTGAATTAATAAAGCAACGCGCTTGGTTGCTGGCGGCTCACACCCCAGCCTCTCAGTTCCTCCCCTGTGGAGCACTGAGAGCCCTCAACCCAAAGCGGGTATATATTGGAGAAAAAAAAAGAGCAATCTGAATTGACAAAAACTCCACTCGCGTCGGTCGAAAAACTTTATTACCAAATCCAACCAAAGCCAATCCAGCGCAGCTATGCCACGCGGATCCACTGCCAGAAGAGGACGACGACGACGAGGACCACACGGCGTCACAGCCAGGGATCGCCCCAAATCAGCCATTTCCACTGCCAGCTCCGACAGCGCCGCCGACGGCGAAGCCAGCGCCGACAGCGCAGCCACCGGCACCGTGGCAAACGCAGCGATACTGAGACGCCAATCCACCGACTCCGCCACCTGGTTGGAGGCACTTCCTCCAATTCCTGGACCGGCTCCAGCCACCATTACCGGGTATGTGAAGACCACAAATGCCGACACCACCATCACCGCCACGCCGGCCACAAGCCCCATCCCCGACCTGGCCTGCCCCAACAGCTGGGCGGCCATTCCCAATCTCACCAGCCAGGAGCAGTTCCAGATCGGCGACTGGGTGGAGGCGGTCCATACCCAGGAACGCCAGCAGCAGCAGCAGCAGCGGTAGTCGCCGGCTTGAGGCATTGGCGGCGTCGGCAGCAGCAGCGGCGTCAGCCAAAGCACCGCTATGTCAAGCCCCGCTATGTCAAGCCCCGCTATGTCAAGCCCCGCTATGTCAAGCCAAGCCAAGCCTAGCGGTACCAAGCGGTACCAACACACACAGACACGTATCGATGTACCGTATGCCGATGCATCGTGTGGAGAGAGCCGGAAACAGCAAGGAGCGAGAGAAGGCGCAAAGAGAGAGCGGGTAACGACCTCGTACCAGCGACAGTACGAGAGGGCACTCGAGCAGCCTCTACACGAACAGCAGCCAACAAAAGATTCGTGTTCGAGTGCCCGTTCGGGAGCGAGTTCGAGTTCGAACTCGAACCACAGCCATGGCACAAACCCCGCTCGATCGGCCACAGCAGCGGTTCCAAATGCAATGCACACAGCCAATACCACAACCACAACCACAAATACAATGATGACATACATCAGCACACAAACAGCGACATCAAACACAAAAACGACAACTGCAATTACGTCGGCAGCCAGACGATGCCTGTTAACAGCAATGTTAACAGGCGGACCCCCCCCCACCGCCGCCGCCAGAGGAACATCAGCAGCAGCAAACACATCAACAACAACAACAACATCAGCCAATAGCAACAAACACAGCCAATACCGATGATATGCCATCCACCTCTGCTGCAGCGGCCCGTTCGCCACTGAAGCGCGTCCGCGCCGAGGTGGATGATGATGATGACGATGATGACAGTGATGTTATGGTTGTTGAGTTTGATGACGATGACGACGACAATTTGGATGCCAATTATGCATCGGCCAAACGACGACTCCGGGAAAGTAACCAACAGGCAAGCAAATCCCATATCCCCCAAATTCAAAACCATCCCCATCACCAACAATCAAACCAGCAACAACAACAACATCAGCGGACAATTACACAAAATGCCCCTTCCCCCGCCCCTGCCACTGCCACTGCCAATGCCAATGCTCCACTAGCTCTACCTCACTCACCTGCAAATGCAACTAGTAGCTGCGGCACAGGAACCCACAGCAGCAATGGCGGCGGCGGCGTTGGGCTGCTCCAGCTGCCCTCCCTGAGTATGCCCAATGCCAGACAAATTCGGATGCTGCAGCGACAGCACCAACCAACGACAATTATTACCCCCCCCCCCCCCCCCCCCCCCCCCCCCCCCCCCCCCCATCATTCTGCCAGCTGTCCCCGACATTATGCCCATTCTGGACAAGCTGCAGAATGACCCGAGGGTGGGCAAAAGTAGCTATCACACCAAGCTCATCAGCCGCAATGGTGTCCGTATTCAGGCCCGCGACATGGCTACCAGGGATGCCATCATGGCAATCCTGGGCGATGGCGGCGGCAACGAAGCGATGACTGGCCACTACACACACCAGCACAAGAGTGACCGTGGGCTACGGATCGTCGTGCGAGATCTCCACCACTCCACAAGCACCCAACTAATAAAAAATCAGATGGCCGAATTGGGTTATTCTGTTAAATTTATTAGAGCCATTAAAGGGAGATCCGATGGACAGCCACTCGACCAGTTCGAGTTGGAGATAGCCCCCAAGCCGGATGAAAGCCACCACGATGTCCTCCAATTAACCCAGCTGGGCAACCAGTTGGTGACCGTTGAGAGGCAGGCCAAGCCGGTGGACCCAGCCCAGTGCCACAGATGTCAGGCTTTTGGGCACACCCGCACCTACTGCAGGCGTTCATTCGTCTGTATGAAGTGTGCGGGTGCCCACGCGTCCACGGCATGTGCCAAGCCAAGGGCAGACGCCCCTAAATGCGCCAATTGCCAGGGCGCCCACATCAGCGCCTACAAGGGATGTCCGGCATTCAAGGCAGCAAGGGGCCGCCTTCTGTCCCACCGAGTGGCCATGCAGGAGTTGCGTCGCAAGCGCAGCTCGCTTCTGCAGCCATTGCCAGAGCAGCAGCCACCACCAGCAAGAACAACACCAGCACATCCAGGGCGCCGACAGCAGCAGCAACAGCCAGCTCAAACGCCAGCCAATCCCTGGCGCGGACAGCAGCAGCAGGCAGTATGGACGCCACTCAATGTCTCCTCTCCTAGGCGACGAAGAGGACAACAACATCAGCAGAAGCAGAAGCAGCAGCAGCAGCAGCCAATACAGACAAAAAACAGACGCCTGCTGCCTCTGGCCCACGCACTGGGCGACGACGTCCAGAGCATCCATTGAGCCGTTCCCAGGCACAACAACAGCAGCAGCTACAGCAGCTGCAACAGCAGCCGCAGCGCGAACAACAACAACAGCGACAGCAGCAGCAGCAGCTTGCCAACAACCGCTCCCGGCAGAAGATGAAGCCGAAACGCCAATCTTGCGAGGGATCCTGCAGCCAGGCACTGTTGGAGAATACGCAGAGGATGACGCGATTGGAAAAGAGGCTGGAAGTGATGATGTCACTACTCACCTCGCTCATCCAATCCCAGGCAGTGACGGCAACTCCAGCAGTTCCAGAAACATCGGAAAATCCACCAACAATGGCACCAGCAACAGTGGTTGCCCCAGCTCCACAGCCACCACAAAAAACGTTAGGGCCAACGCCAGCCGCCATTCCAGAGACGGATCCTGAAACGGATGAAGAAAATGATGACGATGAGATGTGGACAGATGACGACTCCATGGATGACATTAAGGCCTACGCCCGCAACATGAGGTACCATCTTGACAACCAGATATCCTGGAACGCTGTGTACTAATTGGACACATCTCTGCCACTGCATTGGATTAAAGGACAAATGCATATCAATCGCATGCCACAACAAAAATGAACAACGGACGCTGCCGCCATCAAAGCAATTAAATAAAACATCAACACACACAAACATCCATTACACTTGGGCGGCCGGACCTGTGCCGTTCGAGTTATGCCATCGCCATCGTCCTTAGTTGGTGGCCGGATCCAGTGCCATGGCATTCAGAGTGCCCTATGGTCCTGGAAAAGGAAAAATCCATCAGCACACATACGATTAAAAAGGGCTCTTAAAATACTTACCGCCAGCCATTCAGACACACACACATCCATTACACTTGGGCGGCCGGACCTGTGCCGTTCGAGTTATGTGTGTGTCATTGTCCGCCATTGCCCATTGCTGTTGGCCGGACTAGTGCCACTCGCTCTACATTAGGGCCGCAATTGCCGACGCACACACACACTCACATCCATTTCACTTTGGCGGCCGGACCCGTGTCGCCACAGTAATATGCGTGCCGTCTACTCCTGGCTCCCAGCTGGTGGCCGGACCAGTGCCACTGGTTCTCCAAGAGGGCAGCCACAGCCACAAAGACGACGAGGTGCTAATTGCAGCTACTTTCGACGACTTTGGATGACGCCAATTTCGATGACTAGGGGGGACGACGGGGTCGGCCGGTATGCAACGCAATGTCTTTACAAGCATTGTGTTTTGCTATGCCGGCAGATGCTTCTTGTCTTCCCTGTAATTATAGAAAAAGATATAGACATTATTTTAAATTGTTATGTTTATTGTAATATTGTAAACGTAAATCAATTGTACCTGTATTGTCTCTTCTTTGTTCCAGTGTAGTATCTCTTTTATTACCTGTTTTTCCGTCGTCTCCACTCCAGTCTACTACTTATCTGTATTGTTATTTCTGCAAGTGCTTGTCTCTTTTTATTTATTGTATTTCCACGCAAAGCACCTGCATTGTTTACCTTTTCTCTTTATCTATTCCTCAATTGACTACGCGTTGCAACACTGCACTTTCTGAATTTTCGATCTCATTTCTTTAACCCCTTCTTCCCCCCCCCCCCCCATTGTTATTATCGTAATTAGTGCGGTTCTCCGACACCCCACTACAAAATTATTACAATCTGTGATAAATCTTCGGCGGCAACGGTGCTGACAATTGATTATCGGTTTCGTAATCGACTTTCAAATCAGCATCAGTTGCCGCCACACCCCACCACTACGGCCTAAATTGAGCCAAAAATGTTAGTCTTCGCATAAATCAACTACGTTCCCTATAAACTGCCCGCCCACATGTACATGTTACATTCCTAGTCGTCTGCCCTCAGTAGGCGGCAAGGTTAGTAGAGGGGACTGAAGACCACATACCGCATTACAGCCAACAAAACATCAAGTTGACGAACTCACAAGGGATTGCAAATCAAATTTTAAGTTAGGGAGAATTACAAAGAAAAGACAGCATACTTTTGAGCGTGGCCCCACTTTACATTCTTGACTCACACCACACACACACACTTGACACCCTCTTGACAATTCGTACTTTTGGAGCCTTTTGCCCCGATCGTGGAATGGTCTCGAGTCTGGGTTTCTGTCTTAAGTGGAAAGTCGTGTCGTGAACGTTGTGGAGTCGAGTCGTGTTCGAGGTTTAGTCCCTCCGTCAAAGTGCCGAATATTTTGTCTCTCTCTTTTTCTCTTTTTCCCTTTCCCCCCCCTGCTGACTGCGGGCCTAGTCGAGGTTACAAGTGTTTCGTTGCTGCAGTTTATATGTTTGTAAATTAATGTGCCATCAATATGTACCAGTGTGTTTGAGTGTCGTTTAAAGTTGAATTGTAAAAACAAACAAAACGAGGGGGAACGTTATGAGTTGCTGCGGACACCGCAACTCTACAGTAATACCCGATACTAAGTCAGTATGGCTCTCCTCCGGCAGATGGCGCTAATATTAAGCGACACGACAAAGAGTGTGTGCGAGAGAGACAAAAAATCAGTCTGAGCGTGACGTCAGGCGCTGCGTAGTCAGTGCAAATTGGTTTCTTCCTTTTGGCTATAAAAATGACCTGATCTGATCCAAATTCAGCAACCGGATAGATATGGTCATTCTGTATGATTCTGCGTTTTTAGTTTTCTCGAATCTGCAATATTGTGGATGCAACAGATTCTCGTCCTTTGTGGGGGCGGAAGGGGGTGGGGCGAAATTCTGAGATATACGTTTTATAGTGACATCTTAAAGGAGTGTGTGTACCAAATTTGGTTACACTAGCCTTAATAGTCTCTGAGATTTGTGGTTGCCTCAGATTTTCGTCCTTTGCGGGGGCGGAAGGGGGTGTGGCGAAATTTGGACACGAAACGGTCAAGGTCCGATATCACAGGAGTGTGGATACCAAATTTGGTTGCTCTGGCTCTTATGGGTTCTGAGATCCTTGAACTCATATTTTGCAATTGGCAAAACCGACCATGAAACCTGTGTGTTAGAGTGAGTCAGAGCGAGAAAGAGTGAAATTGTTTTCGTGATTCTGGCTATAATAATTATACGATCTGGTTCAGATTTTGCATTCTAGAAGATATAGTCATCTTCTACGATTCTGCGTTTTTAGTTTTCTCGTATCGTCGAAATTGTGGATGCCACAGATTTTCCCCCTTTGTGGGGGCGGAAGTGGGCGGGGCAAAGTTTTGAAATATTTTTGGAGCAGTGACATATCACAGAAGTCTGGATCCAAAACATCGTTGCTCTAGCTCTTATAGTCTTTGAGCATTAGGCGCTGAAGGGGACGGACAGACGGACGGACGGACAGACGGACAGACGGACGGACGGACAGACGGACAGACAGACATGGCTCAATCGACTCGGCTATTGATGCTGATCAAGAATATATATACTTTATGAGGTCGGAAACGATTCCTTCTGGACGTTACACACATCCACTTTTACCACAAATCTAATATACCCCAATACTCATTTTGAGTATCGGGTATAAAAATGTACATATATTAATATTAAGACATATACTGCCCACAAACTGAAATTAATAAAGCAACGCGCTTGGTTGCTGGCGGCTCACACCCCAGCCTCTCAGCTCCTCCCCAGTTGGAGCACTGAGAGCCCTCAACCCAAAGCGGGTATATATTGGTAAAAAAAGAAAGTGATATTCTGGTCAGATTCAGAAGTTACTCTTCATTGGATCAGATCCCACCCTTCGTCGTTGTCAACATTCGTTGCGAACCGAGTAGCGGAGATTCAAGAGTGGTCAAGTGAAGCTACGTGGCGGCATGTGCCAACAAAACAGAACCCAGCAGACATAGTTTCGAGAGGTTGTGACGTAGAGGAAATCGTGCAGTCGATCTGGTTTGGTGGACCAGAGTTCTTAAAGTTTAAAGAAGAGAGCTGGCCCAGAAATCCACACTTCGAGCTTTCCGAAGAAGAGATACAGATGGAAAGTCGGAAGAAATCGGTCACACTGACCGGCGCGGCCAAGTCAAATTATTTAGTGGATGTAATCGAGGGATACTCGTCACACCTCAAACTGCTAAGAATGTTCGTTTTCGTGTTCCGCTTCATCCGAAAATGCAAAGACAAAAGTCTCAACTTTGGAAAAATTCCGTCATCCGTAGAATACGACGAGGCGTTTCTAAAAATAGTCGAAATAACACAGAAAAGTGAGTCTCAAGAAGATATTGAAAGGGTTCGTAAAGGCACCAAGTTAGGCCCCAGTCTTCAGCGCTTGAATCCCTTCATCCATGAAGAGGCTGGGACATGGTGCTCTTTTTCGTTGTTGCGAGTTGGAAGGCGACTAGTTAACGCTCCTATGTCATATAATGCCAAGTTTCCCTTTCTATTGACAAAACGCTCACAGTTTGTGCAGACATACGTTCGCTATCTGCATCAAACGAGTTTTCATGCCGGCCCACGAGCACTCGTGAGTATCCTTAGACAACGCATTTGGATAGTGAATGCTCAGGCGGTCTGCAGGGCGACAGTTAGGTCATGTATTCGTTGCTTTAAATGCAAGCCGCTACTCCAGACCAAAATGATGGGCAACTTACCCGCAGACCGGCTCCGTGCTCTCCGCCCATTTTCAGTATGTGGCGTTGATTTTTGTGGCCCAGTCTATACGACTCTGAAAATTCGTGTAAGGCCCCCTTATAAGTCCTACATAGCGTTATTTGTCTGTTTTGCGTCCAAGGCGGTTCATTTAGAAATTGTCTCCGATTTGACGACTAATTCCTTCTTGTTGGCATTCCAAAGGTTCGTCGGTCGTCGAGGATGTCCGCAACGCGTGAACTGCGACAACGCGACAAATTTCGTCGGAGCAAGTCGCCACTTCAGCGAACTGCGGAGGAAGATAGAGGCGGAAGCGGACGCGATATGCGAATTTGCGTCAAGAAGCAGGTGCGAGATTGCCTTCATACCGCCTCGAGCACCGCACATGGGCGGACTTTGGGAGGCCGGTGTGAAGTCTGCCAAGGGCCTACTCCTGGTCGGGATCGAGGCGGTACTCAACTCGCGCCCGCTAGGACCCCTAAGCCCAGACCCAAGCGACGGAGACATGCTGACTCCCGGGCACCTGCTGACAGGCGGGCCGCTCATCGCACCCCCAGCACCCAGGACCCCGGACCAGGAGGGTCTGAGCTGCTTAAAGCGATGGCGGCTTGTCTCGTCAGCCAGGCAAATGTTCTGGCAGCGATGGTCCCGGGAGTATGTGCTGGGATTGTAAATAAGATTCAAGTGGCACCAGGAGGAACCAAACATCAAGGAAGGCGACCTCGTAATCGTCGCCGAGGACAACCTGCCCCCTCAACAGGGGCTCCTCGGAAGGGTGGTCGTTGCAACCGCCGTGCAGGACGGAAGGGTCAGAGTGATCGACCTAAGGACGAGCAGCGGAGCCACGTTCAGGAGGCCAATCCACAAGTTGGCTCTTCTGCCACTGGTTTGAAGCCTTCCAGGCCTTCAACGGGGCCGGTGTAGCGCCATTTGGCGTATAATAATTGTTATTAGGATCGTATTTTATGAAGTCTAGTGTAAGTTAGGCTAGGGCAAAGCGGGAGCGCAATATAAGCTCGCTCTCTCGCTCTTGGCGAATTCGCCCCGCTTTGCAACCGTAGGTAAGATAGGCGCAGAAGAAATTGTTTGAATATATTGTAACGAACCGTTCTTCTCCGTCTGATGCAGCTGGGCTGGCTCAGCGGTCGGTAGGCTCGCTGCAACAATATTTATATGTTGCCCCGACGACAAGTAAGAAGGCACGGGTTGTGTCTTGTACTGGTATGTTAAAATGCTTTATTGGTATCTTAAGTCTATCTTACGCTACGCGGATTCCGGCGCTGGATCTCCTCCCGACTCTCCTCTGTGGTCCAATGAGCGCGTTGCTCCCTGGGCCCCCCACGGCGTCGCCAAGCGTGGCACCGCCGGCTCTACTGACTGGGGCTAGCGATTCTTGGCTCGGGGCCCAAATCCACCTCTCAGTCAGGCGCCTGACGCGTTCGCTCTCACTCGACTCACTTGGCTTTTCGGCCCGAGGGTGCCTCACTCCTGAAGGGATGCGCTTCAAGCGGGGCGCCGTTGGTTCAAGGGATTTGAGTCTTTAATCCTCACACAACGCGTTCGCTTTCTACGGTTCTCTTCCCTTTGCTTGGTTTCACTTTCGTGGCTCACTATTCACTTCACTCTTGTTGGCTCCGTCTGTGGACTGTCCTCTTTTCTGGTCGCGGCCCTCCTCTTATAGGCTCGATTCTGCGTCGGCGCCGCCGATGCCGCCTGGCGCTAACGGCACTTTCCGCCATGCGGTGCCCGTATTTTTCCATCGGCGTTCCTTCATTCCCTTGTCGCTTTCCAACGGGACCTGGCTGGTGGCGTGATCTCATGACCATATTTGGTCATGCGCTGGACCACTGCCGGCCCGATCCCGTCATCCCGCTGCTCGCTCTCCAACGGGACCTGGCTGGTGGCGTGATCTCATGACCATATTTGGACATGCGCTGGGCCACTGCCGACCCGATCCCGTCATCCCGCTGCTCTCTCTCCAGGGGTCCTCCCCTCTCATCTTGGGACCTCGGGAGATATCTCCTCGGGAATTCGCCGCCTCCGGATATCCCCGGATAACGGTCGTTAGCGCTTAACCCTATACTGCCCCCTATGTGTGGGAATACCTTTCCTCACACTTCCCCCTTTCTTTTATTGGCGGAAAAGCCCCGGTTTTCCGCGACCCAGGTTTGGGATGTTTCAAAAATACCCGCGCGACCGGCGCGCGCGTGCTTTGTTCTCGACCGGGGTCCCTGGCGCCCTCTTTCGGCCTTGCGCCTGGCGGTGTTGCCGTATCTCTTCGATGCGTGCGATCGATTCGATTTCCCCCTATCGATGGTTCGCAGAGGAGCTTCTGTCGCCCCCGCCCGATATGGGTAATGGTCGCTATTCTGACCTACTCGATATGACACAGAGTTGCCCTTACGCTCCACTCGATAAAGCGTAGGGTCGTCTTTGCGATCTACTCGATATGTCGCAGCGTGCGTACTCTACTTCCGGATCGCGAATCCCTCAATGGACTGGAACCGTACTATTTCCTCGCGATGCCGGACGTTTTGTTTGTTTTTCTTGTGCGCGTCTGGTCTTCCCTACCGTCCTCCGATGGCGCGACCGCCTTCCGCCTGCCCTCTGGATGCTTCGGATAAGTTTTTCTCCCGCTTTGCCGCCCTCCGCCGCCTTCATTCAAGCTTCCCCGATGCCCCGCCGTTCCTCGGCCGCCAGGTAAGACCGTGTTTTTTTTTTCATAATATTTTTTTTTTTTTTTTTTTTTTTATTGTTTTCGTTTTCCGTTGCTTCCCTTTTTTTTCACTCCTCTTCTCTACTCTTCTCACCTCCTCAGTACTTAGCCCGGAATACCTCCTGCCGATCGGTGGACACCAACAGCCGGTACCGGACGCCACCGTCGTTGACCAGGCGCTTCACCCTCCTTGAGGTTGGTTTTATCCGCGCGAGGGAGCGCGTGACGACGGCCGGCCACTCCTCGCGGTTGACGGGCCGCCACCGTGCGGTCCTCTCTCCCATGGCTCAGGTGAGTGGCGTTCCGCTGCCTCGTCCTTCTCCGCTTCCGCCGTTGCTCCCGCGCCGTCACCCGCTTCGCCGTCGGTCGCCGCCTCGACTACGGGTACCGCCGCTGGGCCCTCCGCCGACAGTGATGTTGTCGCGTTCGCTGTACCCTCCGTCTCGCCCTCTTCGGCCGTGGGTGCTGCCGCTGGGCCTGTCGACCCCTGTGGCCGTGCCCGCCGCCTCGGGTCCCGCTCGTCACTGGCGCGTGGTGCCTCTTCCCACAGTCGCGCCTCCCCCGGCTCTTGCCCGGGCTGCTGAGGCGCGGGCCCCGAGGCCCACGATATGTGCAGCGTTTGCACGTGCCACAACATGCCGTCTCTTACCGCGGAGCGCACCTCCTGCGAGACGAACGGCCCAATGGCGGCTCCCTGTGGCCCGTGCCAGTGCTGCTGCTGCTGCTGACGCTGCTGCTGCGGCTGCTGCCGCGGCTGCTGATCCCCTTGGCCGCGCGCGTTGTCGTCCGGCGGCCGACTCTGGAGCGGCTCTTCCTCTGCCCCCGGTGACGGTGGGGCCTGCGGCCGTGGCTCCTCCTCGGACTCGACGTATTCAGGGGGTGGCTGCCAAAGCTCTTCCTCCTCCACCTCGGCTCGTCGTAGCCTCTCCTGCCACTCCTCTTCGGGCGACTGGACTCGGGCCGCCTTCGGCGCTGGTGGGCACTCCGCCTCCTCCTCATCGCTGGAGATCACCGCCAGCCCGCCTGCCGCGCCCTCCGCCCGCGTCGCCCTTGCCTTCTCCGCTTCCGTACGCAGACGCGCCCTCTCCTTTTGCTCCGCTGCGTTCATCTTGCTAATGCACCTCCATTGGTGCGCGACGTCTCGTTTGTGGCGCTCCGCCTCCGCTTCTTGCGCCTCCTTCTCGGCCTCCTGCGTGGCCTTCAGCCTCTTTGCCAGCGCCAGGGCGTCCTCCCACACACGCCGTTGCCTCCGCTCCTCCGTCGCCGCGGCCAGCGCGAACCGCCGGTGCCATTCCGCGAGGCGTCGTGCCTCAGCGGCCGCGTTGTCTTCCGTGGCGTCAGCCGGCGTTGCCTGCGGCTCCTTGACCGCGGTTTCGATCGGCGTTGGCTGCCGCTCCTCGACCTGTGGGTCTGTCGGTCGCTGATCCCTTTGCCGCGCCGTCGACCTCCCCCTTGTGCGTGCCGACGACTCCTCTTCCCTGGCCGTACGCGTCGACCGGGTGGACGCCCGCTTCGAGGCCCTCTCACTGGGCTCCTCCTTCCGCGTTGTGCGCCCCCTCCTTCCTCTCTCAGGCCGCTCCTCGCGCTTGCTGGTCCGGTGCTCCTCGCGCCTACTGGTCCGGTGCTCTTCGCGCTCGCCGGCGCGGGGCTCCTCGCGCTTGCTGGTGCGGGGCTCCTTGCGTCTGCTGGTCCGGGGCTCCTCTCGTCGGCTGGTCGGGGGCTCCTCGCGCTTCGCCTCTTGTGCGCGTTTTCTCCGCGGTGCCGGCTCCCAGCTCACCAACTCCAGATCGCTTCCTGCATCGGTGTACCCCGGCGATACCACCGGGGACATCGTCGGTCCCGTGGATCCCGCGGTCGACACCAGCGGTGAGGCCAATAGCTGCAGCTCCGGGGACCTACTCCCCCTACCTACTCGTCGGGGCAACATATAAATATTGTTGCAGCGAGCCTACCGACCGCTGAGCCAGCCCAGCTGCATCAGACGGAGAAGAACGGTTCGTTACAACTGGCGCCCAACGTGGGGCACGAACCCACGACCCTGAGATTAAGAGTCTCATGCTCTACCGACTGAGCTAGCCGGGCTGGAATCCGCGTAGCGTAAGATAGACTTAAGATACCAATAAAGCATTTTAACATACCAGTACAAGACACAACCCGTGCCTTCTTACTTGTCGGGAGGGAGACAAGGTATGGGCCAAGCAAAACCATCTATCCAACGCGGCCGAAGGGTTTGCGGCAAAACTGGCCCCGAAATACGACGGTCCCTACACCATAGTGGATTTCGTGTCCCCGGTCATTTGTAAATTGAAGAAGGACAGCGAGAAACGGACGCGGACCGCCCATATAGGGGACCTGAAGCCACAACCCGGGGAAGGAACCCCTGAAACAGGCCCTGGAACCGAAGCGTAGACGACGCACAAGGAGGGGCAACGAGCAAGGCATACGGAGAGGAACCGGAGTATGCGGACGCGCTCGAGGCCTGGGAGATGAAGGCGGGAGGAGCCGTGACCGCGGCCCAGATGGAGAACGGGGCGGATCCATACGAGCGCCTGACGCTGCCGGCGAGTGCGGAGCAAGTAACGCTGCGGAGACGGCCGTCCGAGACCCAAGAGGAGCTCATCGCGAGCCTGGCGGTCCCGGTGAAAAGCCGGTCGCCTAGCCGACCGCGGGCAGAGAGTGGGGAGAGGCCCACCCGGCCAGCACAGTCGGAGCAAGGGAGCGCGAGAAACCCACAGAGGGAGGAAGAAGGGAGAGCAGGAGAGGATCATCAACGGGGACTCGAAGAACAAACCACGAGACCGTCCAGTTCGAGTTTTGCCCACGTCGCCAAGCAGGTCAGGGAGTGGTCGTTTCGGTTCGACGGAACGGCGAAACCACTCGAGTTCCTGGAACAGATCGAGTGGTCAGCCGACATGTACGGGTTGGAGTTGAATTTAATTCCGCGAGCCATGCCTGAGCTGCTAAAGGGTCGGCCGCTCATGTGGTTTGTAGCCAACAACAGGCAGTGGCAGACATGGAACGCATTTGCGCGTAGCTTCCAAGCATACTTCCTGCCGAGGGGGTATTTTGAAAAATTACTCCAGGAGGTGAGGTTGAGGAAGCAAAGATGGGGAGAGCCATTCAAGGACTACATGGTGGAGATGCAGACCCTCATGCGGCCACTAAAATGCACGCCCGAAGAGCAGTTGGAGCTCATTAGAGACAACAGCATGCCAGATTTGAGGGTGTTCATCCGGCCACATAGGTGCAGAGACCTGGACCACATGATGACGCTGGCCGACGAGTTTGAGGCTCTGGAGAGGGATCGGCTGGAGTTCCAACGAGAGTGTCCGGCGAGCAAAGCAAAAGCAAATAATCCGTTAGCCCGTCCGACAGTAACGGAGATATGTCGCCGCTGCCAGGGCGAAACGGCAGCCAGCTCTGATTCGACAGGGGAAAAAAGGCCGGTCCCAACGCGGCGGGACGACCAAACGAACACGAACATAGAGGCGGGGTTCGTGAAAAACCCAGCCCAGGCGTGTCGACGATGCGGGAGTGACCGCCATTGGGCACAAGCATGCAATGGCCGACCTATAACATTCTGCTGGAGGTGCGGCAAGGTAGGGGCCCCGACATGGCAGTGCTGCCCGAAAGCGGGAAAAGCCCCCCAAAGCTCGTAGGAGAACTCATGGAGGAGGATGTCCAGCTGTCGGCGGTGGTGAGGATCGCGGGCAGCAATTGGAAAGCAACGGTCGATACCGGGGCGACAAGCAGTTTTATCAGCTGCGAGGCGGCGAGTAGACTGGGGGAAGAGAGGCGACAGAAAGAAACGAGGAAGCTGGTGCGGCTGGCTGACGGACGCAGCCGGGAAATCAATTCCCAGATCGAGGTGGAGTTGGCCTTCGGGGACAAGATCGTTACAATCCCGTTTCTCGTGATGCCCGGAGTAATAGATGAGCTGGTCCTGGGATGGGATTTCCTCGCCGCGGTCGGAGCAGAGGTGACCTGTGCGGGACACAGGGTTGTGATCCCTGCGAGAGGCCACCGCCAGGGGCGGTTGGAGGAGAAGTTGTCAGTGGCGGTGGTAGCGAACACGGAAGGGTCTGTCGGGCCCGCATCCGACGGAACGCGAGCGGAGGAGGGATCGGTGGAAGACTTCCTGGAAAAGGAGTTGGAAGAGTTCCGAGAACTGAAGTGGTTGTCGAACATAGCTACACACACGATCACGATGAGTGATGCCCAGCCGGTCAAGCAGCGTTACTATTCTAAAAATCCCAAGATGCAAGCCGAAATCAACCAACAGGTTGACGAACTGCTGGCAAGAGGGTGCATTGAGCGATCGAAGAGTCCGTACAGTTCACCCATCGTGATGGTCAAAAAGAAGACGGGAAAGTGGAGATTATGCGTGGACTTCAGACAGATAAACGCAAAGTCCATCAAGGATGCATACCCCATGCCAAGGATAGACTATATTTTGGACCAGCTCAGGGAGGCACGGTTCATTAGTAGCTTAGACTTAAAGGACGGATATTGGCAGATACCACTGGAGGTAGGCAGTAGAAAATTCACCGCGTTCACGGTGCCCGGCAAAGGGCTGTTCCAGTGGAAGGTGATGCCATTCGGACTCCACTCAGCCTCGGCTACGTTCCAGAGGGCATTGGATCAGGTGATAGGCCCCGAGATGATGCCACACGCGTTTGCGTACCAAGACATCATTGTCATCGGCCGTACCGAGGAGGAGCACAAGCGCAACCTCGAAGAAGTTTTTCGGCGGTTGAAGAACGCAAACTTGCGCCTAAATGTGGACAAGTGTCAATTTTTTAGGAAGGAGCTACGATACTTGGGGCATTTGGTAACGGGAGACGGAATCTGCACCGATCCCGAGAAAGTGGCGGCCATTAAGGAGTTGCAGCCGCCAGCAAGTGTCAAAGAGCTACGACAATACTTGGGCGTGGCCTCCTGGTACAGGCGGTTCGTAAAAGGATTCGCCACGTTGGTGCAGCCCCTCAGCACTTTGCTGAAGAAGAAGGCCAAGTGGGAATGGTCAACGGAGCAGCAACAAGCGTTCGAGGACGTAAAAAGTCGGCTGACAGCAGACCCAGTGTTGGCATGCCCAGATTTCTCAAAGAAATTCGTGCTCCAGACGGACGCCAGCGACTACGGACTGGGGGCGATCCTGACGCAAGAGACGGAGAAGGGCGAAAGGGTCATCTCATACGCCAGTAGGACCCTGAACAGCGCGGAAAAGAACTATTCGGCGACCGAAAAGGAGTGTCTGGCCATTGTATGGGCTATAAGAAAGCTAAAGCCCTATCTGGAGGGATACCATTTCAAGGTGGTCACAGACCACATGGCGTTGAAATGGTTGAACAGCATCGAGAGCCCAACAGGGAGGATCGCCAGGTGGGCGCTGGAGCTACAACAATACGACTTCGAAGTGGCATACAGGAAAGGGCAGCTGAACGTAGTGGCGGACGCACTGTCCCGACAGCCATTGGCGGAGCGATGCCTGAGAACCACCGAGGAGGATGCAGAGAAGGGACACGAACCGGAGGCAGAGTGCGGATGGATTAAAAAGGTTAAAGAGAGGATGAGGACGGAACCTAGGAAATATCCGGATTACGTCGAGGAAGCAGGCCGGGTATACCGGCACATCCCGCACCGAGCGGGAGAAGAGGAAATAGCATCATGGAAGTTATGCGTTCCAAAGGGTCTAAGAGAGAGAGTCATAAGAGAGAATCACGACTCGCCGGAGGCGGGGCACGCGGGCGGCAGAAGGACGATGGCCAGAGTAGCCGCCCGGTACTACTGGCCGGGGATGCATCGAGATGTGAGGACATACGTGAGGAGGTGTGAAATCTGCCTACGCTACAAACCAAGTCAACTGCAGGCGGCCGGAAAAATGCTGACACGAGTGCCAGACGAGCCGTGGGCAACGGTGTGCCCGCTGCCCAGGTCAAAGCATGGGAATGCCATGTTATTGGTGATGGTGGATCGGTTCTCGAAATGGACCGAGTTGGTCCCCATGAGAAAGGCCACGGCGGAAGCACTAACGAAAGCGTTTGACGTTTGGCGTGCCGAAGGTGGTGATCACAGATAATGGCGTCCAGTTCACCAGTAGAGCGTTTAAGAGGTTTTTGGAGCAGATGGGCGTACGGCATCAGTTCACGGCCCCGTACACGCCGCAGGAGAACCCGACGGAGCGAACTAACCGGACGGTGAAAACTATGATAGCTCAGTTCACCGAAGGGAACCAGAGGAACTGGGATGAGAAATGGCCAGAGATAATGCTGGCCGTAAATTCAGGGGTGTCCGAATCCACCGGGTACGCGCCGGCGTTTGTGGTACAAGGGAGAGAGCCGAGGCTACCAAAGGCTCTATACGATGACGAAGCGCTGGGCACAGGACAGGGCACGCTCAATCCGGACGAGAACGCTGCCAAGTTGAGAGAGGTATTTCAACTGGTGAGGCGGAATCTCGAAAGAGCGGCGCAGGACCAGGCGAGGTATTATAACCTGAGGAGGAGAGCGTGGAAACCCACGATTGGAGACAAGGTATGGGCCAAGCAACACCATCTATCCAACGCGGCCGAAGGGTTTGCGGCAAAACTGGCCCCGAAATACGACGGTCCCTACACCATAGTGGATTTCGTGTCCCCGGTCATTTGTAAATTGAAGAAGGACAGCGAGAAACGGATGCGGACCGCCCATATAGGGGACCTGAAGCCACAACCCGGGGAAGGAACCCCTGAAACAGGCCCTGGAACCGAAGCGTAGACGACGCACAAGGAGGGGCAACGAGCAAGGCATACGGAGAGGGATGGACGAGCACGAAAGACAGAAACTAGCGGCAGGGGCGGAGAGGAGAGTCCCAACTGGATGCCACGCAGGACAAGGTCGTACAGGATGAGCCTACAACTAAGGTTCGGTAAAACTCAGAACCACGCGTGTCACGCAGGACAGGAATCGCTCACAAGGGAGGAGCGGGCGGCCCAACTAGATGCCACGCAGGACAAGGCCATACAGGATACTCTTACAACTAAGGTTCAGTAAAACTAAGCTGCAGACGGCGGCCGGCGGACCAATGAAGCTGGACCTACAAGAAAAAAAAAGGAGGATTAGCTCGTCAGCCAATAGGAAGGGAGCAAAGGCAAAAAGGGTAGAAGATACCCGGGTTGCCACTAGCCCAGGGGGGGGGGGGGCGCGTTGCGTGGTGTGCCGCCGGCCGCGGGGGCACCCGAGAAGGGGTTCCGAGATGAGCAGAAGTCCGGGTCCGGGTCCAGGACATCGAAGCCAGCTGCTAACGTCGGGGATGGCGGGACAAAAGCGGATGCCGCCCGTGCGCGGTCTACCGGCTGGGGAATCGGATGATCCCTGGGTCCGAGGCGCTGCACGGGGGTGACATCCGCGTCTAAGCCGATCCAGAGACGGGCGGAGCTGGCCACGGGGGGCGGGCCGATGTTGGCAGCACGGGCGAAAGGTCGGAGGACCTGTTGATCACGGGCTGGAAGATCGGTCAGCACCCTGGATCGGAACCCAAGGACGGGCTGTGTAACGTGTAATATGCAGCATCATTTAATAAGATACTTGACGGAGCAGCGAAAATGGATTCGCCGCGGGTATCCGGCCATGGGTGACATGCAAAGGGCGAGCAGGAGTAGGTCCCCGGAGCTGCAGCTATTGGCCTCACCGCTGGTGTCGACCGCGGGATCCACGGGACCGACGATGTCCCCGGTGGTATCGCCGGGGTACACCGATGCAGGAAGCGATCTGGAGTTGGTGAGCTGGGAGCCGGCACCGCGGAGAAAACGCGCACAAGAGGCGAAGCGCGAGGAGCCCCCGACCAGCCGACGAGAGGAGCCCCGGACCAGCAGACGCAAGGAGCCCCGCACCAGCAAGCGCGAGGAGCCCCACGCCGGCGAGCGCGAAGAGCACCGGACCAGTAGGCGCGAGGAGCACCGGACCAGCAGACGCGAGGAGCCTCGCATCAGCAAGCGCGAGGAGCCCCACACCGGCAAGCGCGAGGAGCCCCGGACCAGCAAGCGCGAGGAGCGGCCTGAGAGAGGAAGGAGGGGGCGCACAACGCGGAAGGAGGAGCCCAGTGAGAGGGCCTCGAAGCGGGCGTCCACCCGGTCGACGCGTACGGCCAGGGAAGAGGAGTCGTCGGCACGCACAAGGGGCACCCCACATTGGGCGCCAGTTGTAACGAACCGTTCTTCTCCGTCTGATGCAGCTGGGCTGGCTCAGCGGTCGGTAGGCTCGCTGCAACAATATTTATATGTTGCCCCGACGACAAGTAAGAAGGCACGGGTTGTGTCTTGTACTGGTATGTTAAAATGCTTTATTGGTATCTTAAGTCTATCTTACGCTACGCGGATTCCGGCGCTGGATCTCCTCCCGACTCTCCTCTGTGGTCCGATGAGCGCGTTGCTCCCTGGGCCCCCCACGGCGTCGCCAAGCGTGGCACCGCCGGCTCTACTGACTGGGGCTAGCGATTCTTGGCACGGGGCCCAAATCCACCTCTCAGTCAGGCGCCTGACGCGTTCGCTCTCACTCGACTCACTTGGCTTTTCGGCCCGAGGGTGCCTCACTCCTGAAGGGATGCGCTTCAAGCGGGGCGCCGTTGGTTCAAGGGATTTGAGTCTTTGGCTCTTGGCTGCACGCTCGAGTCCGCCTCTTAATCCTCACACAACGCGTTCGCTTTCTACGGTTCTCTTCCCTTTGCTTGGTTTCACTTTCGTGGCTCACTATTCACTTCACTCTTGTTGGCTCCGTCTGTGGACTGTCCTCTTTTCTGGTCGCGGCCCTCCTCTTATAGGCTCGCTTCTGCGTCGGCGCCGCCGATGCCGCCTGGCGCTAACGGCGCTTTCCGCCATGCGGTGCCCGTATTTTTCCATCGGCGTTCCTTCATTCCCTTGTCGCTTTCCAACGGGACCTGGCTGGTGGCGTGATCTCATGACCATATTTGGTCATGCGCTGGGCCACTGCCGGCCCGATCCCGTCATCCCGCTGCTCTCTCTCCAGGGGTCCTCCCCTCTCATCTTGGGACCCCGGGAGAGCTCTCCTCGGGAATTCGCCGCCTCCGGATATCCCCGGATAACGGTCGTTAGCGCTTAACCCTATACTGCCCCCTATGTGTGGGAATACCTTTCCTCACAATATGAAGAGAAGTCGAGAAAAATCTATGAAAACGAACGCACGCACTCCTTTTTTTTTCGTCGTCGAAAAATACAAATTTGCAGTCACCCAAGTTTTTCGGTCTCTTTATTTTAGAAAAACTATTCTAAATTTTCAGGAATTAATGATGCAGTATCGAAACTTTAAAGGAATCATTTAGTCACGGCACTTTGTAACGGCAATGCCTTATTGTAAAATTAAACTTATTTTTCGCTGAAATATTTTAAAAGTTAAAAGTTAAAAAGGCGTATGCCAAATAAATTGTATTCTCTAACGTTTTGATTTTAAAAACCTTTCTTTTTTATCACCCACTTATACAAAAAAGATTCTTTAACGAGCGGGAACGAAATTAACTCTGAATTATGCTCGCACTTGTCATGAGATAGGAGAGTGGAACTTTTCTCCCTCTCTCTCTTTCTTACACACAAGCCCGCCGTTGGAGATGGATAGAGAGATCGAGAGAGAATGAGTAAGCGCGTGGAAGGCGATTTGGTCGTTATAATAACGATCCGATCTCATCCACATTTGACAGTCTAGTAAATATGGCGTTCTCTACGATTCTGCGTTAATTGTGAATGCCACAGATTTTTCGTCTTTGTGGGGGCGGACGGGTCCAGGTGTCTGGATATACAATTTGGTTGCTCTAGCTTTCATGGTCTCTGATATCTAGGTGCTCATCAAGGACGCTCATAGGACGAAAAGGCTTCCTTCTGGAAGTTACACTCATCCAGAGCCACATCTATTTGAGTACCATGGCCCTTCAAGAGTTCATGATTTGTTAGCCCCATTTGTCAAAGATATACATACTCGACATGTTTACTCCTCCGAGGACAGCCAAACCAAAACAGTAGTGAGTGAAGGGCCGATGTCCACTCGTTTTTAGATTCTGATCCTTTCGAATTTCCTGAATGTACCGACCAAATAGCCCTTGAAGTGAGTGTCACTCTCTCATGGAGTACATTCATCGCCTCAATTTGGCATTCTCTATTGCTAGAAATTGAACACGAAATACGTATATTCTGATATTTGGTACATTGTGTGGGCTTAACGAAAAATAATGCTTGGCGTTGTACGTCGGCTGGTCTCCCAGGCCTTCCCGCAGCGCCTGCGACCACGTCCCCAGGCTATCCAGCGCCGCTCCGCCTCGCAGGCGGTAAACCAGATGTTGCAGCTCCAGCAGATGGACATGTGTGCGGATCCTCCATCCCGCGGACTTGTGGTCGGCGTGTTCGCCGACGAAACGGACCGCAATGATGCTGGCGTCCTCACCGCGGCCGGTTGGCGGTACAATGTCCAGAAGACTGCCGGCCGATTGCTAGAGGTCCTCCGCATGTCCGGACCCATGCCCAAGCGGGGCGAGGCTCGCCTTTTCTTCGCGATCGAGCCAGAGCGCATCCCCTATTACTCTGTGGTGGCTGTGGTCGGCCTCGGCAAGGAGTGCCTCGGCTACAATCCCTACGAGGTGCTCGACGAACAGAAGGAGGCGATCCGTCGCTCCGTGGCCGCCGCCTGCCGTATCCTGGCCGAGCTGGACACCGACAGAATCGAAGTTGAAAACTGCGGCCACGCCGAGTCCGCCGCCGAGGGGGCCGCATTGGGCATCTGGCTCTACCAGGAGCTGCGTAACCCACAGAACAGGATTCCAGTGCCGTCGCTGGACTTATACGCAAGAAAAGACGAGGTCTGCGACCTCGAAGGATGGCGCATTGGTCTGCAGAAGGCAGCCGCCCAGAACCTGACGAGACAGCTGCAGGAGATGCCCTCCAACCTCCTCACACCCACAGCTTTTGCGCAGAATGTCGTCGAGGTGCTGTGCAAATCCGGTGTCAATGTGGAGGTCAAGGTCGAGGGCTGGGCCGAGAGCCAGTCAATGCACGCCTTCCTGGCTGTGGGCAAGGCTTCGTGCGAGCCACCCATCTTCCTGGAGCTGAGTTACTACGGCACCTGTGCCGAGGAGCGCCCCATTGTGCTGGTGGGCCAAGGCGTGACTTACGATGCTGGAGGATTGTGCCTGAAAGAGAAACATGAGCTCTTCCATATGCGTGGCGACATGACCGGGGCCGCCGTTGTGGTGGCCTGTTGTCGAGCTGTGGCTGGCCTGCGTTTACCGGTAAGTACTCAGGACAGAAATGATATCTCCTTGAATAATAATGCTGTTCTTAGGTCAACATTCGCGGCCTGATACCTCTTTGTGAAAACGTAGTGGGCTGCAATTCGGTCCGTACTGGGGACATGGTCAAGTCCATGAACGGCAAGACCATCGAGATCCAGTGCACCGATCACGAGGATGTACTGGTCCTGGCAGACGCCCTGCTGTATGCGCAAAACTTCTGTCCCAAGTGCATCATTGACGTCGGCACCTGCTCGGGCTACATGCGCCAGGCCCTGGATGAGTCGGCTGCGGGGGTCTTTACCAACTCGGAGATCCTGTGGCAGCAGATCAAGCACGCCAGCATGCATACCGGAGATCGTGTGTGGCGCTTCCCATTGTGGAAATATTACAGCAAGGCCGTGCGTGCCGGGGGACGCAGCGACGTGCAGAACTATGGCATTGACCGAGGTGGACGTCCCTGCAAGGCCGCTGCCTTTCTCCGTGAGTTTGTGCCCTGTGGCCAGTGGATGCATATTGTGAGTATTGTGGGGCGCTTTGTTGGGGCGCAGATCTTATGGATTTTCTCCCTCAAAGGATGCCACAAATGTTATGGTGACAAAGGGCTTCGAATACGAGTATCTGCGCAAGGGAATGGCCGGCCGCCCGACCCGAACACTGGTGGAGTTTATTGCTCAGACGATTTGCAAGGATACGGCCCCACGTTTGGCCAAGTAATCAATCTCTAACGGGAATCCAATGTTATATATATTTTGTACTGTGTTTTTTGACGATGCCACACACGAACACAAAATTACACTTGAGCTATGATCACTCTATTTTACATATGTTTTCGCATATAAAACAGAGAAACAGCGCTAGTGTTCGATCTTTTGTTGGGTCCTGGGCTTCCAACTATTGAACATGATAACTAGACACTGTGGATTATTGCTTTGTCAGACTCTACCCGGAATCGGGTATTATATGTAATATCTGTGGTATCACTAAAAGTGAGTGCTACGCCAGGGAGACTGCATGAGTAATCACAACGTTTATGTCAATGGGTGGATAGTTTTGCAGCAGCTTCACATTCGAGGCAAAGTCGTTCTCTAAAATTGCTTCCCTTTGGATTCTATAAATCAGTAAATACATCAGTAAATGCAAATGAATCAGTTCAAAGTCAGCACATGCTTACAATATCATGGTTCAGCAGATTTTGATGAGAAAATTAAAGCGCTGCTCGTCCGAGAATACCTAATCCCAAATTCGCAGCACATCGGGCAGTGGAAACTCCTGCGAGAGCAGGAGGGTGAGCCACCTGAAGCTGTAGTACTGCGGAGGCAGCTCTTGGCTCTTCAGATGCTATATCTTTAGTCTTCAGCATGTTAGATAGCAGGCCCATCATGAACTTTATACCACCCTCCGCATCGTCCAGAGTCTTGATGAAGAAGTCGCGTATCTCGCTCATTAGAGCCGTGAAGCAGAAGAAACAGTCTGCCTCCGCGTGGGCGCGGTACGAGAGATCCGGATCCGAGGCCATCACATAGTAGATGGGTCCGACAATCTCATTCATGCCCTGTACGTAACCCAGGCCAGGACGTTCGCCGAGCTGAGCACCGTGGGCACTACCCGTTTGTGAAGCCGGCGCCCGTGCTCGCCTTTACTGTGCACCACAATGTCACAGGGATACTCTGTGGGCTGCTGAAAGAACGAGATGTCGGGACACAGGCGCCTCACATCTTTGCCGATCTGCAGCAGAAATTTGTTGTCATTGAAGAATGTGTTCCAGGCGCTTTCTGGCCCCTCGCTAAGCGGATGATCTTGTAGGCCAACGCCCCTTGAATCAACAGCGACGTCCCCGTCCCCGTCGCCTTCTCCAGCTCCATTGCAGCTGTGTTCCGGGGGGAGTACCAATTCCTCAATGAACTGCTGGTACAGGGCTCGCTTCTGGGCCAGCGTGGTCATCCAACTGCTGCGTCTTGGTCCCAAGTAGCCCAACAGCAGTTTCCAGCTGAGTGCACGGAAGCTTTGTACATCGGGCACACCTGTGGATTGGATTGGATTCATGTCCATGAATTACTACGCCTATCAGAAGTGTGATATCCCACCATTAAACGTCAGTCTCCTTTAGGTCAACCACATCCTGGGCCAGCGCATCATCGAACTCTTTTACACTGAAAGATACAGGGGGGGGATAACAATCTTTTGTTCTTAATTCCCGAAAACACGTCACATTTTTGTGTCGTCCATACCGCGCCTTGAAAATGGACATGCTTTGGCTGTATGCGGGCGAGGATCTCAGTTTGCTCCATGCAGGGACAGTCGCTTTGCAATGATGTGGACTGGACTTATATTATTGCTTTGTTGTCATCCAGCCAGCTGCATTATTGCTTTTCCCAATACAGTTCGAAGCAGAAACAATTTTGATATTCCGTCGAATATTTTTAGATATCTAGATCTCTCAGCCCTGCCCACATAATTTTATCCGATTAATGAATCAATTTTCTACTTAACTGTCTTGTTTTAAATACTTGACTTTAATTGTTTTTGCCTCAATTTTGGTTCCTCAACAAGAATATATGTATCTGAAAACCCGAACTTAGCCCTCTTAAGCCCCCTCTATTTAAATAGTTCAAATACTGGAGGTAAATGACGGAAAATATTAACGATTGTAAATTCTTCTTGTAGGCTCATGCTACCTTTCCTCTGAACTTAAAAAAAAAACACTATATCTGTTCAGCCACAGACATGTAAATCGGAGTCGAGCATTACTACTCGCTGCTGCTACCAGATCAACAGCGAACACCCTTCAGCCCTGGGGGAGTCGTTGGAAACCGCAACAAAAAGATTCCTAGCGTTGGAGCGGCGAAGCTCAACAGAAACTTGGAAGAGTTATGTGGACTTCATGGAAGAGTATGAAGGACTAGGACATATGAAGATTGAGCCAGCATCAAAAGTTCCCAAAAGGCACTACTTCATTCCACATCATTGTGTACTCAAACCTGAGAGCACCACCACAAAGCTTCGGGTAGTATTCGATGCCTCATGCAAATCAACAAGCGGGAAATCTTTGAACGACATTCTGCAGGCTGGACCCACCGTTCAGAGCGAACTTATGTCCATTCTGCTACGATTTCGAATTCATAAGTACGTATTCACAGCGGACATAGAAAAGATGTACCGGCAAGTGTGGATGAATCCGGAGGATCAATTCCATCAGATGATAGTCTGGAGAAGCAATCCATCCGAAGAGATCAGGTACTATCGCCTGAAAACAGTAACATATGGGACAACAGCTGCTCCGTTCCTAGCAACGAAATGTCTGGATCATTTGGCAATACAATACAAAGACAGACTACCAGTAGGATCAACAACATTAAAAACAGATTTCTATGTTGACGACTGTCTAACAACTGTCTAACGACAAGAACTAAATAAGATATTTCTACCGTCCGGATTCAAATTGCGCAAGTGGTGCTCCAACAATGAGCAACTTCTCCAAGGAATCCCCAAAGAGGATATTGTAACCGATGTAAAATTAGGAGAGACACTAGAGCACTACAGCGTGAAAACTCTGGGTCTCATCTGGATGCCGAAGAAGGATACATTGTGTGGACGAACACAGAAAAGCCAGGCTACACGCATCACCAAACGGGTGGTATGTTCCGAACTGGCCCAAATCTTTGACTCTTTGCACCGGTGGTAGTAAAGGCAAAAATCTTCATGCAACAACTTTGGGAGCTCAAACTGGATTGGGATAACGAATTACCATTACAACACCAAACCGAATGGAAAGAATACCGGGACGACTTACAAACATTGAACAAAATGCAAATTCCCCGGCATATCTACGATGGTAAAATTCCAGTTACCCAAGAACTCCATAAGTTTGTAGATGCATCAGAACGAGCATATGGCGCAGCAGTATATGTACGCGCTACATACAAAAACAACCAAGTGTCAGTAAGACTGCTCTGTTCGAAATCACGTGTAGCGCCGACAGCCAAACAATCACTACCACTGTTAGAACTTTGTGCTGCAGTGAGCTCACAAACCGAGTCCGACAGGATCTGCACATGGACATTACAACGGTTTCAGGATGGTTTTGGAGTGATTCCACCGTTGTTTTATCCTGGATAAACGCATCGTCATCAACATACCATACCTTTGTGGCAAATCGAATAGCCAAAATCCAGGCATTAACAAATCAGTCACAATGGCGTCACGACGTGTCATCGGCCAACAACGCAGCCGATGTCCTGTCGAGAGGAATCGCATTGTGGTGCTCAAGCATTAAGGGCAATCGCAAGACAACAATATTGGATTATCAATGACAAGACAATGGCTAGAAGCATCATCCACAGCTGTGTTAGATGCACCAAGGCTACACCAAAGCTGATACACCAGATCATGGGCAATCTCCCAGCACAACGAGTCACACAAGCAAGCCCGTTTCTTAATGTAGGCGTCGACTACTGTGGACCAATCTCGATCCACCATAAGATCCGAGGCAAAAGACCCGATAAGGCGTACATCGCCGTGTTTTGCTACTTTTCCACAAAGGCAGTACACCTGGAGCTGGTAAGCGACCTGACCACAGATGCATTCTTGGCCGCCCTGCGTCGATTCTTAAGCAGACGTGGGAAGTGTCAAACTATTCATTGCGACAATGCAACGAACTTTGTGGGTGCAAACAACCAGCTTAAAGAATTAGAAGACTCTATATTCAGCTCAAAGGCAAGTGCTCTGATCACGAATCATTGCAACAAAAAGCAAGTGGATTTTAAATTCATTCCTCCCAGGGCTCCATCGTTTGGCGGCCTCTGGGAAGCGGCGGTAAAATCAGCAAAAAAGCTGTTGATAACAACCACCAACACAGCCTCATTGACATTTGAAGAACTAAACACAGTGATAATCGAAATTGAAGCAATTCTCAAATCTCGACCCATCACTCCAATGTCAAATGATCCCACTGATACAACAGCGCTCACCCCAGGACACTTCTTGATTGGTGAACCATTGACAACGCCTCCTGACGTCAATACTGATCATCAAGGAAGAACATTGGTCAAGCGCTGGGATTTGGTATCGCGTCTAAAGCATTCATTCTGGAAACAATGGTCTACAGAATACCTCCAAGAATTGCAAGCTCGGCATAAATGGAAGACCGCTTCACCAAACGTACCTGAAGGATTATTAGTTTTGGTTAAGAAAGACAACCTTCCTGTAATGAAGTGGCCAATGGGTCGCATCATTAAGACATATCCTGGACAGGACAACCACGTACGAGTGGTTGACGTTAAGACAGCATTTGGCGTATACAAGCGCCCGATCACTCGTCTAGCGCCGCTCTTTCCAGAAGATGTGGCAATCAAACGTTCCCACAACGTGATCAGTGACACCACGGAGATTGATGAGCCACCCACACAGCGAACAACAAAATTGTCACCTACATTAACATCAACATTAGTGGTGCTGTTGCTCATGCTTCCATTAGCATTGTCACAGTCAATAAATGTGACACAATTCGCAAACAAGCCTGGAATATTCTATGAGAAACTTGGAACATCAAGAATAGCAACGTCTGAGTGGACCATGATCGTATACTATGACTATTGGAAGGATATGCAACTAATGTCTGCTGGAATTTCAGAGTTACGATACATGTGCCCTGAATTAAAAAATGTTCCGGCATGTAACTCCATAGTTCAACACTTTCAACATGTGCATTACGAGCTACAAGCAGGAAGCGTTTTAATGAAAAACTCTCGAAAACGCAGATCGCCGCTGGACATCATAGGAAATGTAGCAAGTAGTCTTTTTGGTGTTCTCTACGCAAAACACGCAGAAGAGATGACTCAAGTAATTGAGAAAGTGAAAGCCAATGAAGACTTTTTACTACATCTGCTCCAAAACCAAACATCAATTGTCGACGCGACAATAAACGTAGTCAGAAAAGACAATGTAACAACTGATAATCGCCTAAAAGTTTTGGAACAGCATATGGCTACTATCAACCGAGAAAGAGGGTCATATCACAGCGATCATCTGGCTCAAGCGTACTTAGGACTAATAGCACAATTAACCCTGCTCACAACAACTCTCCAACGAATGCAGTCCGACATATCTGATGTCCTAATCGGTATTCATCATCGGAGAATAAGCTCCACGCTGGTGTCTCCCGAGCAACTAATAGACCAACTAGACCAGATACGGGATAATTTGCCACAAGATCAAATGCTGCCGGTCACAACGAAGGAGGTGATTCAACTATACAGAATCATGCGAGCCGAAGGAACCCCGACTGCAAAACACGTCATCTTCAAGCTGACGCTACCGCTGGTCTCAACAGCTCAGCTCGAAGTTTTCAGCATCATCCCAATTCCGTTTTGGGATTCAACAAGCTGGAGTCTATTTGACCTCAGAACCACCATAGTAACGGTGAAAATCCACCGAGACCAGTTCATGGGCACTACCCAAGATGAATTCCGACGTTGTCTTAAAGTACACAACGAGGAGTTCATCTGCTTTGACCATCAGACGATCTTCAATGTGGACAATTGCTGTGAGTTTCAACTGTTTAACAATAAAACAGAAACACTCTGTCAGGTAACACACACAAAGGATGACACGGTGTGGCTAAAAACTCAGCATCCAAATAAATGGATCTTCGCAACGCATTCTACAACTAAACTTCAAGCAGTATGCAACGGAGTTCCGACAACCATAACACTGAAAGGAACTGGTCTACTCTCCATATCGCCTGGTTGCACTGCTCGCATTACTGAAGTAAGCATCAGCACCTTCAGCACCACAATTAGCGAAGTAAAATCGACTTACACTCGGTTTGGCGACGTGAGCCCACCGGAGACATCACCCTCGCCACCAATGTGGCAACTGAAGAACCAGACATCAGACTTTCATCAAGAACTTGATGATCTACGCCAGCAACTATCAACCATCAATCATCACGAGCTGCCACACCATCTCACCACCGTGCAGCACCATCAACTCGCGGCTTACGCAACCCTAGCAATATTAATTCTATTGATCATTGCCTTCATTTTCCGGGAGAAGTATCTAATATGGAAACCAAGGCCATCAAATCACGATCCAGCCATGTCATCACCCCCTATACCCCTTGCACGCCGGTTTGCCGTCGACTTGAGCGATGGTTGAACACCAGTTCAACGGCCGGGAGAATGTTCAGCCACAGACATGTATTTAATGAATATTAGGAATATACAGTGCAATCTCATACACAAATACTAATAAATAAAATTGTCCATGTCACTTCATGTGAATGAATATGACGACACGAAAAATACATTAGCAACTAAGAATAGACAAAAGCACTTGTATACTCGAACCCACCAAAAGGGATCAAGCAATAAACTATCTACTTTATTGCTGCCAAGTACCTAAGTAAATGCACTGAAATGTAACCCCCGCACAGAGTAAGTGTACCCAATCTAAAAATACACTCACAAGGAGCCTGTGCGTTCCTTCCCATAGAATAAGAGTACCACTGCTAGCTATATAAGGAGATGCATTTGTTCAATAAAACTCAGTATCAGAAAAAGTACCATAGCTGCCTGTCACTCATCTTCCATCGCAATCATCAGGGGCTGTCGCCGTGTCTTCAGATCCTCCCTTGCGCACCGTAGGATACCCACTCCGCAGTCCAACTGGTTCAAGTTCTAGTTGCGACGACCAAACTGTAGACGGTTTATGTACCGAATGCAACCCAGCTTCCTACACACACACACACACACATTAACAATATCTTTCACCTGAACTGCGGTAACATTAATAAATTTTCATTATTTTCGGGGGAAAATTTAAATATCCCCTTGGCTTATAATAGGTTAATCGGAGGATCCAAGGATTGGAAACTATATTGCTATATTTTGGTATTCCGTCGAATATTATTAGCTATATAGAACATTTAACCATGCGCACATAATTTTATCCGATTAATGAATCTATTTTCCACTTGACTTGCTGATTTTTATACCCGATACTCAAAATGAGTATTGGGGTATATTAGATTTGTGGTGAAAGTGGATGTGTGTAACGTCCAGAAGGAATCGTTTCCGACCCCATAAAGTATACATATTCTTGATCAGCATCAATAGCCGAGTCGATTGAGCCCTGTCTGTCTGTCCGTCTATCCGTCCGTCCGTCCATCCGTCCGTCCGTCCGTCCGTCCGTCCGTCCGTCCGTCCGTTCGTCCGTCCCCTTCAGCGCCTAGTGCTCAAAGACTATAAGAGCTAGAGCAACCATGTTTTGGATCCAGACTTCTGTGATATGTCACTGCTACAAAAATATTTCAAAACTTCGCCCCGCCCACTTCCGCCCCCACAAAGGACGAAAATCTGTGGCATCCACAATTTCGACGATACGAGAAAATTAAAAACGCAGAATCGTAGAAGATGACTATATCTTCTAGAGCGCAAAATCTCAACCAGATCGTATAATTATTATAGCCTGAATCAAGAAAACAATTTCATTCCTTCTCGCTCTGTCTCTCTCTCTAACACACAGGTTTCATGGTCGGTTTTGTTAAATGCAAAATATGAGTTCAAGGATCTCAGAACCCATAAGAGCCAGAGCAACCAAATTTGGTATCCACACTCCTGTGATATCGGACCTTATCCGTTTCGTGTCCAAATTTTGCCACACCCCCTTCCGCCCCCGAAAACGACGAAAATCTGGGGCATCCACAAATCTCAGAGACTATTAAGGCTGGAGTAACCAAATTTGGTATCCGTTCTCCTGTTAGATCTCACTATAAAACGTATATCTCAAAATTTCGCCCCACCCCCTTCCGCCCCCACAAAGGACGAAAATCTGTTGCATCCACAATATTACAGATTCGAGAAAATTAAAAACGCAGAATCATAGATAATGACCATATCTATCAGATTGCTGAATCTGAATGAGATCAGATTAGTTTTATAGCCAAAAGGAACAAATCAATTTGCAGTGGCTACGCAGCGCCCGACGTCACGCTCAGACTTATTTTCTGTCTCTCTCGCACGCACTCTTTGTCGTGTTGTTTAATATTAGCGGCGTCTGCCGGAGGAGAGCCAGTATCTTAGTATCGGGTATAACTGTAGAGATGCGGTGTCCGCAGCAATTCACAACGTTCCCCCTCGCAGAATCGTAGAAGATGACTATATTCTCTAGAGTGCAAAATCTCAACCAGATCGTATAATTATTACAGCCAGAATCACGAAAACAGTTTTGTTAGAGCAACCAAATTTGGTATCCACACTCCTGTGATATCGGACCTTGACCGTTTTGTGTAAAAATTTCGCCACACCCCCTTCCGCCCCCGCAAAGGACGAAAATCTGGGGCAACCACAAATCTCAGAGACTATTAAGGCTAGAGTAACCAAATTTGGTACACACACTCCTTTAAGATGTCACTATAAAACGTATATCTCATCCGCCCCCACAAAGGACGAAAATCTGTTGCATCCACAATATTGCAGATTTGAGAAAACTAAAAACGCAGAATCATAGAGAATGACTATATCTATCCGGTTGCTGAATTTGGATCAGATCAGATAATTTTTGTAGCCAAAAGGAACAAATCAATTTGCATTGGCTACGCAGCGCCCGACGTCACGCTCAGACTGATTTTCTGTCTCTCTCGCACGCATTCTTTGTCGTGTCGTTTAATATTAGCGGCGTCTGCCGGAGGAGAGCCATACTGACTTAGTATCGGGTATAACTGTAGAGTTGCGGTGTCCGCAGCAACTCACAACGTTCCCCCTCGGTTTTCTTTTAAATTTATTATATATATAAATAAATATAGCTAATACTGTAACAGGTAACGAAGCAGGAGGCTAGGATCTGAAACGGTACACGAGCAGATGGAGGATATGATCGAGATCCATTGCTGCCGATCTCATGGTTAGTCGGGTAGAGTGGGGGGTGGGGTATGGAGAGATCGCGTCACGATCGTGTGCGGTTCAAGGTTCAGACGGAAGAAATTTACAGAGAAATGATAGTGTAGGGAGATGAGTCAGCGGAACTAATTCGAGCGGGAATTGCTTGCGGTGTCATTGCAACTCGGTATGCCCACCCTTCATTGATCGCACCGGTCCAAATAGGCTGAGTAATGGGTAACGATCCCTAAAATAAACGCTCTACTTCTGCTAGGTTACGACATCTTGGCGCCACATGATCCTTAATAACGGCAACAATTAACGGGAATTCATTACAAACAGTTTATTCATTAAACTTTTCTACAAGCTATCATGGCTGCTAAGTGGTTATATATATATAAAGGCTACTAAAGTAATAAGGAAAATATGTTCAAATAAGCTGCAATTAAGATTAATTATATATATAAAAATATCATGATGAAAGATCCTATTAGACTAGGGTCAACTAATTATAAAGAGTATATTCAGGAATAATGGTAATTACGTTACACAAATAGAAAGGAAAGGAAAATATGTTCAAATAAGCTGCAATTAAGATTAATTATATATATAAAAATATCATGATGAAAGATCCTATTAGACTAGGGTCAACTAATTATAAAGAGTATATTCAGGAATAATGGTAATTACGTTACACAAATAGAAATATATTCGAAAGGTTTTCAGTTTAATTGTGTAACAAGTCAACGATATATTTCTATACGTCAGTAGGGGATGGATTGGAGGGGATGTCGAGGTCACTGCCGGTGGGGATTCTCTGGTTCCGTGCTCATTCGGTAACTTGTGGGGGGGGGGGGGGGGGGGGGGGGGGGGGTCGTTTGACCGCGTCTCGACTCATACTACATAAACTTTAAAATTTTAGAATCCCGTGACTCTCCAGGGAGCTAACTCCGAAAACAACAATTTGCATATTCCGATCATAGCCGAAATGAAATGGCACAATCATACATAGGGCGTACTCGAAAGTACTAGGGGCTTTCGTCGGGGTGTTCCAAAAATATCGCGGGCGTGAGGTCTTGAGATGGAAGTCGACACACACAATTTTGTACCCACCCTTCCATGATTTCCAGTGGTGCGAAATGTTCTGGAAATCCCTAATATTCTCACCCTACCCCCTTACGTCACCATGTCACCAGGAAATTAGAAGTCTACTCCATATTCATGGCTGACAAAATTCAATATATTTCTTTGGACTTAATACTAGACATGTGGCTACATCATCAAAACCGAGCGAACAAGTGTTTCACTACCTGAAAGAACACAAGTCTTCAATTAACCAATAGGCAAATCAAGGGAAAGAAATTAATGGAAATGGAAAAATATGAGGCTTAATCTCTAAAGGAGAAAGAGAAGCGTTTTAGATATTTATAGAGGTATGTATATATAAACGAGAGCGTATATGAATATAATATATGATATTAGAAATAAGGAAATTAAATATGTATAAAGAAAAAACGAAAAATTAAAAAATTATAAATTATAAAATGCTCATACCAGCGTACCGCCATGGTGAGCCAAAACGCAATTTAATTAAAAATAAAAAAACATTTTTATGGTTGTTGGTTTAAGGCGATTAAAAAAAATTTTCTTTTTTTTATACCCGATACTCAAAATGAGTATTGGGGTATATTAGATTTGTGGTAAAAGTGGATGTGTGTAACGTCCAGAAGGAATCGTTTCCGACCCTATAAAGTATATATATTCTTGATCAGCATCAATAGCCGAGTCGATTGAGCCCTGTCTGTCTGTCCGTCCGTCCGTCTGTCCGTCTGTCCGTCCCCTTCAGCGCCTAATGCTCAAAGACTATAAGAGCTAGAGCAACGATGTTTTGGATCCAGACTTCTGTAATATGTCACTGCTCCAAAAATATTTCAAAACTTTGCCTCGCCCACTTCCGCCCCCGCAAAGGACGAAAATCTGAGGCAACCACAAATCTCAGAGACTATTAAGGCTAGAGTAACCAAATTTGGTACACACACTCCTTTAAGATGTCACTATAAAACGTATATCTCATCCGCCCCCACAAAGGACGAAAATCTGTTGCATCCACAATATTGCAGATTTGAGAAAACTAAAAACGCAGAATCATAGATAACGACCATATCTATCAGACTGCTGAATCTGGATCAGATCAGATCATTTTGTAGCCAAAGGAAACAAATCAATTTGCAGTGGCTACGCAGCGCGTGACGTCACGCTCAGACTGATTTTCTGTCTCTCTCGCACGCTCTCTTTGTCGTGTCGTTTAATATTAGCGGCGTCTGCCGGAGGAGAGCCATACTGACTTAGTATCGGGTATAACTATAGAGTTGCGGTGTCCGCAGCAACTCACAACGTTCCCCCTCGTTTTATATTTACGTTTACATTTATAACGTATTCTGCGGAGAGGAAATAACTATTCGCCAAACCAGACCGATTTGACCTTAAAAACGCACCGAAAGCTGTTAATATATTGATCACACATCAGATTGAGTTCCTAGGCCCATAAAGGTGGCATTGAATGTTGTTCAAAGGCATAAAATGATCATTCGAAAATATCTATAAACTATTTAAATGAGCTTTTTTCTCACTCCTTTGGCTGCAACTGTATTTTCTTTGACTTCAAATGGAGTTAATTATGCAATCGTTAATTTCTTCATATTCCTATTCATATTCGTTTTCTCTCTCTTCGTTTGTCAGTTCCGTTATTTGCCAGTACCGTTTTGCATTGCCTGGCAGTGCATCTCTGCCTGGCAATGGAAATGGAAATATGTAACGTAAATGCGAAAGAGCTAAAAGAGGATGCCATAATTGATTCAGTTCTATGTTCACGCACACCCTTATTCACATTCATTATAATACTTCAACGAAAGAATATCATTTATACAATCATTTACAAATTCAAATTGCTCCGAACATAGGTTAGCCACTAAAATCTCTCTTACACCCTGCCACTAACTATCCGGTAGAATAAGAGAGATTGAGTTACCCTCTCGGGGGCTAGAACAAAAAAAAAGGGCGATACAACGCTGGCATTCCTACAGCCACATAGCGCATGTACGTGTTGCTTCTGTTTATTATATATTACTGAGGTCTTTTTCGAAGGTGTTGTGTCGTAATTTGCAGTTGTCGTTTTTGCTCTTTGCCTTTATAGGGGTTGTTGCTCATATTGCTCATATTTTTGAATTCGTTTGTTTCTCGTTACAATTGTTTTTGGTTTATACTTTTGTTCATTTAGAATTTGCCTTAAACATCTCTATGGTTATTTTTGTGGACGCACCTCATCCACGCCAGCGTCCGGGGTTATGGTCCGGTCCGAGACGGTTGTGCCTATCCTGTCCAGCCAGACTCGGACCGTACCGCAGTGCCACCGCCGGCCGTTCGCAGCGCGCAAGCCCCTTAGGGCAGAGGGCGACGAGGGGGCGCCGCTCACGAGAACGTGCTGCTTGTGCTTTACCATCTAATGGACTGATGGCCCGTATTGGCCATTGGCCATTGGCCGTGTTGGAAGTCGGCCTTGGCCTGACCCGGAGCTGGTGCTACCGATGCCCGTCTACCCACTGATGGCTGGGTCGGGGACGGAGAGGAGGCGGTTCCGTGTGGCACGGGGCTGTGGCGGGGACTTGGCGCGTCGGCGATTACACGAACGGGACACACACACCAATGCATTTTGAAGTTTTTATATTTTTTTGTACGATTTTTTTCAGAGTTTTTGCAGTTGTCCTGATAACACACGATGATGAACATACATTATCTACTAGGTCACATTTAGGTTAGTCTTCTTTTTTTAGTGTATTTTTTATGTATTCTTTTTTAGTTTTTTTGTTCGCATTGATATACTTTGGTCTGATATTCCTCCTTTGTCATTGCCAAATCCTCTATGTTCGTGATTTCATGTTAGACTTTTGGTGTTTTTTGGTTTCCTTCTGTTCTTCTTCTTTTTGTTTTTGCTTGTTGCTTGTTGCTTGTTGCTTATTAAGTGGCTCCTTGTGCTTTTGCCCTTGCACTGGCTCCTCCATCCCCAACCCCCACCGGCAAATGCCACAGGGTGTGTCAGGAGGAGCCTGCTCCGGCTTTGTGTTTGCTCAGAGAGCGGGAGAGAGAGTGAAGAGATGACGAAAGTGTTGCAATCGTAACTTCGGCTACCAACGGACACAATTCGAGAGAATGTGGATTGACGGGCTGTGTCCAACCGTCTTTTGCTGCAGAATGCTCGACCGCCCAGTAGCAGTCCTCCGGATCCGGGTATTTATGCGGCAGCTTGCGGAATTTAAACTTGGGAATTACAAGCCCGTGCAAGGCAAGTGCATCGCATTCACATTCGCATCTGCAGCTTTTGCCAAAGCTTTCCAACGTCCTGCACATGCACACGCGCAGCTTAAAGTTATAACGCGGGGGTTGCATGCCGCCTAAAAGTATGCAACAGCAAGTGCCACCTGTTGTGCTGTGTTGTGTTGTGTCGTGTTTGAATTACCTTTGAATATGGGCGAGGCGCGCCAAGTGTGCGCCGCCCCCTGTCCCAGAAACTGACCCACAGATATCTCCAGCAGCATCATGGGCAGGCCGACTAGAAAGAGCAAAACCACATACGGCACCAGATACGCCGATCCATAGCGGTCCAGTTCTCGTGGGAAGCGCACCACATTCGCGAAGCTCACGTTGAGGCACAGGCAGAGCACAAGGCCACGGAAAACGGAGCATTTGGTCTGGAATGGAGTGGGAGAGGTGAAAATATTGGTTTAATAAATGCATTGAATAAAGTTTGATATAAATTGATATAAGTATATGACAATAGTTATATTCTTCCTGCATTCAACATTTTCCCTCTAATTAATTGTTGCTCTTAAGATGGAATCTTCCTTGTGCCCACATATAACCAAATATAAGCCTTCAGTGTACAGACAGTCAAATTTATGTATTCCTATTTGCTAGATATGCACATTACTTCTCTATATTGATTTTAATGTTCTATTACACCAATTCTAAAGGTGGATATCCAACGACCAACGATTCTCAAACATTTGACAACATCCTAAATATTTTACATAATCTTTCACTTAAATTTTCTATGCATGAGAAATCTTTATATCAAAAAAGCACAGAATGCTGTTCTTTGAAACTAATTGGAAGTAGCATTATTTTCCCAAAAGCAGTGTAATCTGATATATAGCCATCTCTTGTATTATATTTCACTTTTTCTAGAGTTGGATGATAACAAATTATTTGGAATGAAAGCAACAGTTCACATGAACTTCATACTACATATTTGTCTGTCCGAAAGTTTGCTCAGTTGCTGGGCAAACACGAAACACGAAATGACAAATTGCTGATGGCATATGCAAACTCATTTGAGTTTGAGTTTGAGTTTTTCTTTTTATTTTCTGCAGGAAAACGGTAGCAACAGCAGCCGTCACAGCCCAGAGTTTCTGTTTGTCGCATCCGCCGGCTGTTATTCCGCTCGAATCAGACAAAAAAAAAAACTCAAATAAACAAAAAGATACACCTACAGTGGCGCTGTCATTTCCGGCACTTCCGCTTTCGACTTGTATAATTCCGCTATGGTTTGCTTTATTTTCATAAATTACACAATTTCTTTTTTCTGTTTATTTGTCTTACGGCTCATATTCCTCGAATTTCCCCACTCCAAATCGGGGTACCTGTGACTTAGTTCTTTGTGTTTGCTTTACTCTCGCAACACACACACAGTGCCACACTGCCACACAGTGAGCTGCAAAAGAAAGTACCCTGGCCAGCCCAGACCAGCCCAGCAAAGGGAGATCTTATTAAGGGGAGACCGAATTCGTTCACGGCTCTAATAAGTCATCTGCAAAATGTACAGCATAAGCCCATTAGATGTGCGCTCGCAAAAAAGATAGACAGCAAGCAAATAGCAAACTAACAACAGTCGACACTTTGTCTACTTTTTGAGAGCCCAATACAAAGTGTAAGTCCGCCAACTGAAAGATACCCTGTAGAACTTTTTAGCTACGGCGGAAATAGTAAAACATTGCACTCAAGCACTCTGGAATGTATATTTTCAAGCCCGAAAAGAGTCTTTTTAGTGGAAGTTCTCCTATATAATGATACCCCGTTAATGGGCCGAATGAGAATAGTAGATACTGCAAGAACTACCTCAGGTTTTAATCCTATTCCTACTCCTAGAATACAAACAATTTTCTAGCTATCGCACTAATTTATAGCTTATGAAGATTAAATTGGGGCAAAAATAGGTCCAATCAATCTACGGCTCATGGATGTACATAATGTAATATGACAATCAAACCTAGCTAAATCCTTTCTGCTTCTCCCCGATCAAGTCATGCAAAACTGGACCTCCCACCCTCTCATTATACCTTTGTAGCCTTTAAAGAGTACAGGGTATATCGAAGAGCTTGCCAAGCAAGCGCTATTAAGTGAAATTCATTCAAGAGAGCAGAGGAAACAGGCAGCAGAGAGGTGATCTGAACGACGGATAATTCAATTCACGACAAAGAGTGCGTGCGAGAGAGACAGAAAATCAGTCTGAGCGTGACGTCGGGCGCTGCGTAGCCAGTGCAAATTGATTTGTTTCCTTTCGCTATAAAAATGATCTGATCTGATCCAGATTCAGCAATCTGATAGATATGGTCGTTATCTATGATTCTGCGTTTTTAGTTTTCTCAAATCTGCAATATTGTGGATGCAACAGATTTTCGTCCTTTGTGTGGGCAGAAGGGGGTGGGGCTAAATTTTGAGATATACGTTTTATAGTGAGATCTAACAGAAGTGCGGATACCAAATTTGGTTACTCTAGCTTTAATAGTCTCTGAGATTTGTGAATATCCCCAGATTTGCATCCTTTGCGGGGGCGGAAGGGGGTGTGGCGAAATTTTGAAACAAACTCGTCTCGGTCCGATATATTAGGAGTGTGGATACCAAATTTGGTTGCTCTAGCTTTTATAGTCTCTGAGATCTAGGCGCTAATGTTTTACTCTAAGCAAAGCCGCCTATGCTACGTGTGTGTTAGAGAGAGACAGGGCGAGAAAAAATGAAATTGTTTTCTTGATGCTGGCTATAATAATAATACGATCCAATTCAGATTCTGCAGTCTAAAAGATATGGTCATTCTCTACGATTCTGCGTTTTTGGTTTTCTCGTATCTTTAAAATTGTGGATGCCACAGATTTTCGCCCTTTGTGGGGGCGGAAGTGGGCGGGGCAAAGTTTTGAAATATTTTTGTAGCAGTGACATATCACAGAGGTCCGAATACAAAATTTCGTTGCTCTAGCTCTTATAGTCTTTGAGCACTAGGAGCTAATAGGGACGGACAGACGGACAGACGGACGGACGGACAGACGGACAGACGGACAGACAGACAGGGCTCAATCGACTCGGCTATTGATGCTGATCAAGAATATATATACTTTATGGGGTCGGAAACGATTCCTTCTGGACGTTACACACATCCACTTTTACCACAAATCTAATATACCCCTATACTCTTCGAGTACCGGGTATAAAAACAAAAATCAAATCAATTCTCTAATAGAAGAAACCAATTCGACCGGAAGATCAACTTTGATTCTATAAAATATTGATCTACATTTAATCAAGTCCCGCGTAAATAATCAGTTTTTTGTTTGTTTTGTTTTGTTTTTATTTGTTTGAAACCAATTAGATTTTCGAAATCCAAGCAAACCTTGCGATAAACCTTAAAAATAAAAGAAGAAATTGTTATTATTGTAAGCACAGAAAAGAAGTTTACAACAATAGTACAAAAGAAAAATTCTGCTGCCCCTACAAGCAATACAAGATCTGTCCGAAGATGGAGATACCAACCACAAAGTATTTAGCCGACTATCTGTACGTGGTGCACGAGGATGTGCCCTTCCGATACTATCGCAAAGTAAGTGCTGCGGGAAGAAAGGAAGGGAGCCTAGCAGCAGCAGCTGTTTGGGTGTTGGGTTGTTGGGTGGGGCGGGGCGGGGTGGGTGGTGGTTGTGGGGTGTCGGTTCATCATGCATGATATGGCATATGATATGTACATGTGATGTGCCCCGTAATGCTCGTCATCTATGCACGCTCATAAACTTCAAACGCCGTTTGGCTCGGCTTCGCTGGGCGCTCTTTTATTTTTTGTAGTTTTATTTTTCTGTGTGTGTGTTTTTTTTGTTCACTGTGCGGTTTTCGCTTTATTAACTGCGCTTACTTGGGCGTCACGTTGTTAGCGCTTGCTGTGGCTGATGCTGTGGCTCATGCTTTGCCTCTGCTGTTGGCAGTTCGTTTGTCTAACAGATCACCTCTCTGCTGCCTGTTTCCTCTGCTCTCTTGAATGAATTTCACTTAATAGCGCTTGCTTGGCAAGCTCTTCGATATACTCTGTACTCTTTAAAGGCTACAAAGGTATAATGAGAGGGTGGGAGGTCCAGTTTTGCATGACTTGATCGGGGAGAAGCAGAAAGGATTTAGCTAGGTTTGATTGTCATATTACATTATGTACATCCATGAGCCGTAGATTGATTGGACCTATTTTTGCCCCAATTTAATCTTCATAAGCTATAAATTAGTGCGATAGCTAGAAAATTGTTTGTATTCTAGGAGTAGGAATAGGATTAAAACCTGAGGTAGTTCTTGCAGTATCTACTATTCTCATTCGGCCCATTAACGGGGTATCATTATATAGGAGAACTTCCACTAAAAAGACTCTTTTCGGGCTTGAAAATATACATTCCAGAGTGCTTGGGTGCAATGTTTTACTATTTCCGCCGTAGCTAAAAAGTTCTACAGGGTATCTTTCAGTTGGCGGACTTACACTTTGTATTGGGCTCTCAAAAAGTAGACAAAGTGTCGACTGTTGTTAGTTTGCTATTTGCTTGCTGTCTATCTTTTTTGCGAGCGCACATCTAATGGGCTTATGCTGTACATTTTGCAGATGACTTATTAGAGCCGTGAACGAATTCGGTCTCCCCTTAATAAGATCTCCCTTTGCTGGGCTGGTCTGGGCTGGCCAGGGTACTTTCTTTTGCAGCTCACTGTGTGGCAGTGTGGCACTGTGTGTGTGTTGCGAGAGTAAAGCAAACACAAAGAACTAAGTCACAGGTACCCCGATTTGGAGTGGGGAAATTCGAGGAATATGAGCCGTAAGACAAATAAACAGAAAAAAGAAATTGTGTAATTTATGAAAATAAAGCAAACCATAGCGGAATTATACAAGTCGAAAGCGGAAGTGCCGGAAATGACAGCGCCACTGTAGGTGTATCTTTTTGTTTATTTGAGTTTTTTTTTTTGTCTGATTCGAGCGGAATAACAGCCGGCGGATGCGACAAACAGAAACTCTGGGCTGTGACGGCTGCTGTTGCTACCGTTTTCCTGCAGAAAATAAAAAGAAAAACTCAAACTCAAACTCAAATGAGTTTGCATATGCCATCAGCAATTTGTCATTTCGTGTTTCGTGTTTGCCCAGCAACTGAGCAAACTTTCGGACAGACAAATATGTAGTATGAAGTTCATGTGAACTGTTGCTTTCATTCCAAATAATTTGTTATCATCCAACTCTAGAAAAAGTGAAATATAATACAAGAGATGGCTATATATCAGATTACACTGCTTTTGGGAAAAGAATGCTACTTCCAATTAGTTTCAAAGAACAGCATTCTGTGCTTTTTTGATATAAAGATTTCTCATGCATAGAAAATTTAAGTGAAAGATTATGTAAAATATTTAGGATGTTGTCAAATGTTTGAGAATCGTTGGTCGTTGGATATCCACCTTTAGAATTGGTGTAATAGAACATTAAAATCAATATAGAGAAGTAATGTGCATATCTAGCAAATAGGAATACATAAATTTGACTGTCTGTACACTGAAGGCTTATATTTGGTTATATGTGGGCACAAGGAAGATTCCATCTTAAGAGCAACAATTAATTAGAGGGAAAATGTTGAATGCAGGAAGAATATAACTATTGTCATATACTTATATCAATTTATATCAAACTTTATTCAATGCATTTATTAAACCAATATTTTCACCTCTCCCACTCCATTCCAGACCAAATGCTCCGTTTTCCGTGGCCTTGTGCTCTGCCTGTGCCTCAACGTGAGCTTCGCGAATGTGGTGCGCTTCCCACGAGAACTGGACCGCTATGGATCGGCGTATCTGGTGCCGTATGTGGTTTTGCTCTTTCTAGTCGGCCTGCCCATGATGCTGCTGGAGATATCTGTGGGTCAGTTTCTGGGACAGGGGGCGGCGCACACTTGGCGCGCCTCGCCCATATTCAAAGGTAATTCAAACACGACACAACACAACACAGCACAACAGGTGGCACTTGCTGTTGCATACTTTTAGGCGGCATGCAACCCCCGCGTTATAACTTTAAGCTGCGCGTGTGCATGTGCAGGACGTTGGAAAGCTTTGGCAAAAGCTGCAGATGCGAATGTGAATGCGATGCACTTGCCTTGCACGGGCTTGTAATTCCCAAGTTTAAATTCCGCAAGCTGCCGCATAAATACCCGGATCCGGAGGACTGCTACTGGGCGGTCGAGCATTCTGCAGCAAAAGACGGTTGGACACAGCCCGTCAATCCACATTCTCTCGAATTGTGTCCGTTGGTAGCCGAAGTTACGATTGCAACACTTTCGTCATCTCTTCACTCTCTCTCCCGCTCTCTGAGCAAACACAAAGCCGGAGCAGGCTCCTCCTGACACACCCTGTGGCATTTGCCGGTGGGGGTTGGGGATGGAGGAGCCAGTGCAAGGGCAAAAGCACAAGGAGCCACTTAATAAGCAACAAGCAACAAGCAACAAGCAAAAACAAAAAGAAGAAGAACAGAAGGAAACCAAAAAACACCAAAAGTCTAACATGAAATCACGAACATAGAGGATTTGGCAATGACAAAGGAGGAATATCAGACCAAAGTATATCAATGCGAACAAAAAAACTAAAAAAGAATACATAAAAAATACACTAAAAAAGAAGACTAACCTAAATGTGACCTAGTAGATAATGTATGTTCATCATCGTGTGTTATCAGGACAACTGCAAAAACTCTGAAAAAAATCGTACAAAAAAATATAAAAACTTCAAAATGCATTGGTGTGTGTGTCCCGTTCGTGTAATCGCCGACGCGCCAAGTCCCCGCCACAGCCCCGTGCCACACGGAACCGCCTCCTCTCCGTCCCCGACCCAGCCATCAGTGGGTAGACGGGCATCGGTAGCACCAGCTCCGGGTCAGGCCAAGGCCGACTTCCAACACGGCCAATGGCCAATGGCCAATACGGGCCATCAGTCCATTAGATGGTAAAGCACAAGCAGCACGTTCTCGTGAGCGGCGCCCCCTCGTCGCCCTCTGCCCTAAGGGGCTTGCGCGCTGGGAACGGCCGGCGGTGGCACTGCGGTACGGTCCGAGTCTGGCTGGACAGGATAGGCACAACCGTCTCGGACCGGACCATAACCCCGGACGCTGGCGTGGATGAGGTGCGTCCACAAAAATAACCATAGAGATGTTTAAGGCAAATTCTAAATGAACAAAAGTATAAACCAAAAACAATTGTAACGAGAAACAAACGAATTCAAAAATATGAGCAATATGAGCAACAACCCCTATAAAGGCAAAGAGCAAAAACGACAACTGCAAATTACGACACAACACCTTCGAAAAAGACCTCAGTAATATATAATAAACAGAAGCAACACGTACATGCGCTATGTGGCTGTAGGAATGCCAGCGTTGTATCGCCCTTTTTTTTGGTTCTAGCCCCCGAGAGGGTAACTCAATCTCTCTTATTCTACCGGATAGTTAGTGGCAGGGTGTAAGAGAGATTTTAGTGGCTAACCTATGTTCGGAGCAATTTGAATTTGTAAATGATTGTATAAATGATATTCTTTCGTTGAAGTATTATAATGAATGTGAATAAGGGTGTGCGTGAACATAGAACTGAATCAATTATGGCATCCTCTTTTAGCTCTTTCGCATTTACGTTACATATTTCCATTTCCATTGCCAGGCAGAGATGCACTGCCAGGCAATGCAAAACGGTACTGGCAAATAACGGAACTGACAAACGAAGAGAGAGAAAACGAATATGAATAGGAATATGAAGAAATTAACGATTGCATAATTAACTCCATTTGAAGTCAAAGAAAATACAGTTGCAGCCAAAGGAGTGAGAAAAAAGCTCATTTAAATAGTTTATAGATATTTTCGAATGATCATTTTATGCCTTTGAACAACATTCAATGCCACCTTTATGGGCCTAGGAACTCAATCTGATGTGTGATCAATATATTAACAGCTTTCGGTGCGTTTTTAAGGTCAAATCGGTCTGGTTTGGCGAATAGTTATTTCCTCTCCGCAGAATACGTTATAAATGTAAACGTAAATATAAAACGAGGGGGAACGTTGTGAGTTGCTGCGGACACCGCAACTCTACAGTTATACCCGATACTAAGTCAGTATGGCTCTCCTCCGGCAGACGCCGCTAATATTAAACGACACGACAAAGAGTGCGTGCGAGAGAGACAGAAAATCAGTCTGAGCGTGACGTCGGGCGCTGCGTAGCCACTAAAAATTGATTTCTTGCTTTTGGCTACAAAAATGATCCGATCTGATCCAGATTCAAAAACCGGATAGATATGGTCATTGTCTATGATTCTGCGTTTTTGGTTTTCTCGTATCTTTAAAATTGTGGATGCCACAGATTTTCGCCCTTTGTGGGGGCGGAAGTGGGCGGGGCAAAGTTTTGAAATATTTTTGTAGCAGTGACATATCACAGAAGTCTGGATCCAAAACATCGTTGCTCTAGCTCTTATAGTCTTTGAGCATTAGTCGCTGAAGGGGACGGACAGACGGACAGACGGACGGACGGACAGACGGACAGACGGACAGACAGACATGGCTCAATCGACTCGGCTATTGATGCTGATCAAGAATATATATACTTTATGGGGTCGGAAACGATTCCTTCTGGACGTTACACACATACACTTTTACCACAAATCTAATATACCCCAATACTCATTTTGAGTATCGGGTATAATAATCTCGTTTATTTTTATGGACGGACACGACGACATCTTTGACAACAAGTTTTCACTTGGAGGCGATTTTGCCTCTGCCATTTAAATGACAAAAAAGTAATTTAATTAAAATACAAATGATACCTACTCTTCCGCTGTGTAACAAAGCGACGGCAAGGGGGAAATGTTATTCTGTAGGCGTAAAGGTATATGTACAATATACTTACATATAACGAATTCTGATCTCTGCTTTTAGGAGCCTGCATCGTGAGTCGCTTCGCCTCGTGGGTGTCCGCCATATGGGTGTCCCTGCAGGCCGTGCTGGCATTGGCCTACATCGGGATGTTCGCCTCCAATGCGTTGCCATTCAGAGAGTGTGCCGGACCCGTCAAGCTGAGAATGGTGCGAATAAACTAAAGAAATTTCAATGGAAGTCATACTAATGTATAATTGGACTCTTGCAGAATGGGTATCTGGTGACAGGGACCAGCGGACAGGAGTGCCTGCAGCTGACCTTCCTGACGCCCTTCTGGCGTAATCCCTTATACTTTGGACTACTGGCAGCAGCCCTGATTGGTCTCTGGATTGTGGTAATGCTGTGGTGAGTATTATGATCGAATATCTCTTTGTTTTCCCTACTGACACCTTCTATATCGTAGCACCCACAATGCCAAGATACTGCGTCGCAGTCTGTTCGTCTATGGCCTAAGTGGATTGGTCCTGCTCTGCGCCCTCACCGGATGGGAGGTGCGCAACTCCTTTAGCCGCCACTACTTCCCAGAGCTATGGGGCTTCGACCCCACTCTGCTTCTCGAGAGCAACATCTGGTTCAACGCCCTGATGCAGGTCCTCTTCTCGCTTAACTGCGGCTTTGGCGCCCTGCCCATGATCACGGGCAAGTTCCTGTACAAAGGGGACGCCGTGCGGACCTCCGTGGTGTACCTCTGCTTCAATCTGCTGATCAATGCCATTGCCGTGACACTGTTCATGGTGCAATTCGATCTATCCGCAAACGGTTACCAGATAATGGAGGAGCTCAAGCCGCTGACAGCCATCTACGATCGTGTGCTGAATGGCTCTAAGGCGGGGGAAAGCGATCTTCTACAGCACCTTGTGCCCGCCCTGATCTACGCCCTCATAATCCTTTCGGCCATGGTGTCCATCACCGTGGCCGTGTACACCTCGACGCGCCTGGTGCCGCGTCGTCCAAATTACGTCATCTGCCTGATCGCTCTCGTCGTGGCCGTCATGTCCTTTGCGGCGCCCAAGTTTATCATAGCTCGGGTGCTGGACTCGCGCCTGGTGGGCACCATGGTTGTGACGGCCCTGGTCTTTGAGCTGATCGCCATAACTTGGATCTACGGAGCCAAGAACATCTACACCGATCTGGAGTTCTCCATCGGTCGGCCCATTTTCAAGGTCTGGATGTTTCTTTGGGTCACATGTCCGGCCGTTCTGACGGGCATCCTCGTCTGGTGGTGTGCCGACGACGACCAGTATGATCTGCTGGCGGAGTACCTGCCGCGCTGGGCTCCCATACTGTTCGTCCTGGCCGTGATCCTCATCATTGCCTGCATCCAGATCTTCCGCCAAGTGGAGTACAACTTCTTCGGCATGATCTGTGAAGCCTCCAAGCCGGCCAAGGAGTGGGGTCCCGCAGATCCCCTGGCCCGTCACTCATGGAAGCAATGGCGCTCTGTCTGCCAGGACACGGGCCGGCGGGACTTCACCCTGCGCCGACGCGGCACTCGCGACTACACGCACTCCATCAAAAAGGGGCAGTACTCGGGTGCCCAGAAATACGGCGTCCAGAACGGCGGGCAGACGCAGACACCGATGCACCAGCCCCACTGGAAATCCTCCACCCCGGGCAACAGTTCGCCCAACTACAGCGGCTCCATGTTCGGGGACTCAGCCATCGAGGAGGACATCAGCGTGGACAAGTTTCCGGGCATCACGCAACAGCAGTATGTGCCATTCCAAGCCAATGATGCCAAGCCGATGAGGTACTCTCAGCGGATGCGCCAGACGGCCCAGCCCCAGACCCTGACACGGCTGCATCCACCGACACCGGCGGGGGGTACCACAGTGGAGAAGCACCGCGAGGTAGTCTACATCCGGCGCCTATCCGATGGAGGCACCGGCTCCGGCCACGCCACCCGCATCGAGATTTCGCCCTCCAACGAATCCATCACATACGGGAACGGCAAGACCAACAACAACTCGGCCTTGGCCATGTCCAGGAATCCGCTGGGCCGTTCCACGGGCTGCCTAGTACCCAGCCAGCCGCCACCACCGCCCAGAGTCCATATCAAGCGGTCGGCCAGCTCAGTGGTCAATGTAAACGGCAAGCTGCCACCGCCGACATCCGCCGCGGCCGGGGATCACATTTGCTGGCGGAAGTTCAACGTCAATCCAGAAGAGTATTCCACGGAACTGTGAACCGAAGGACGGAAGCGCAAGGAGCGCATGGAGAGGAGGAGAAAACGAAGCATTCACATTCAAAAAGACTTGTTGCATCCAAAAGAAACGTATCTGTATCTGTAAGCTGTACGAGTATTGCATCTGAAGCACAGACCTATCGATAAGCTACGAATAACGAATTATGCCCATATGCAAAGTGTATCTTCTAGTTCCGAACTGTACATAGTGAAAGAGCAGAGCATTCCTAGATATAGTTCTACGATCTAGTTCCTTAGCGTAAGTCGAGAAAATTCCGTTGTCATTACCCATCTGGAAAGGAAAGTAGAGGAGGAGTAACTGGAGTAGATCAGCACTGGTCTACACATAGTCTAAGCACTTGATATGTAACCAATTTACCATTATAGTCTACATTTTTTTTTTTGCCTGAACGAGTGGATTATCTTTTGTTAGTGAGTAATCTGAGTGCCTGAAAACATGAATTATGAATTAATAGCTCTATGTAGAATCCTATACCTAGACTCAGTTCTTAGTTAGTTCTTAGTCTGACACAATATCCTAAGAATCGGAGCAACGCGCCTGGCTGTGTTGCCTTCGATGTTAAGTTAATTGAGAACACAACGATGTCGAAAGCGATCTTATATAATAAATGGTACGTTTAGTAAATTATGATTCTCTGTGTGTCCCATCTTTTGGCATCCCAAATATCAAAGTTCGCGTCCATTAATTGATGCTAAGTTTAGAGCCCAGCCAGCACACTTTTACTTAAATATTTCAGCCATAAATCGGAGGAGAACCAGAATCTTAATTAGCATAAATGCTCAAACATGATCGGTGGTTCGTGTCTGGGTCCTAAGATATATGTTCTTCTGGTTCCTTGCGCTATAAATTTTGGCTAAACAATTGCACATTTTTCTAAACGGCCAACCAGATGTCGGACAAGTGAACTTCCTGCGAATGGCAATTCCAATAGCTCTATAAATGCCGCTTAATATGCAGACTAATTTATGACGATGATCGCAAACGAAACTGTACGACGACAATCGATGGATAGAGTGAGACAGAGCGAGAAAGAGTGAAATTGTTTTCGTGATTCTGGCTGTAATAACTATACGATCTGGTTCAGATTCTGCAGTCTAAAAGATATGGTCATTCTCTACGATTCTGCGTTTTTAGTTTTCTCGTATCTTTAAAATTGTGGATGCCACAGATTTTCGCCCTTTGTGGGGGCGGAAGTGGGCGGGGAAAAGTTTTGAAATATTTTTGGAGCAGTGACATATCACAGAAGTCTGGATCCAAAACATCGTTGCTCTAGCTCTTATAGTCTTTGAGCATTAGGCGCTGAAGGGGACGGACAGACGGACAGACGGACGGACGGACAGACGGACAAACGGACGGACGGACAGACAGACATGACTCAATCGACTCGGCTATTAATGCTGATCAAGAATATATATACCTTATGGGGTCGGAAACGATTCCTTCTGGACGTTACACACATACACTTTTACCACAAATCTAATATACCCCAATACTCATTTTGAGTATCGGGTATAACAATCTCCCGTCAAGGGTGGGAGTTTGGTGTGGGGGGCAGAACTTTGTGAGAGCTGGGTACCGAGCTGGATACCAAATTGGTTTTTGGAATTGTAGCGCCATTTGGCGTATAATAATTGTTATTAGGATCGTATTTTATGAAGTCTAGTGTAAGTTAGGCTAGGGCAAAGCGGGAGCGCAATATAAGCTCGCTCTCTCGCTCTTGGCGAATTCGCCCCGCTTTGCAACCGTAGGTAAGATAGGCGCAGAAGAAATTGTTTGAATATATGAAAAGAAGTCGAGAAAAATCTATGAAAACGAACGCACGCACTCCTTTTTTTTCGTCGTCGTAAAATACAAGTTTGCAGTCACACAAGTTTTTCGGTCTCTTTATTTTAGAAAAAATATTCTAAATTTTCATGGCGCCCCCGGGTGGACGTGCAAATTAAACGTATTAATTAAAAGTGGAAGACAAAAGTGACAGTGACACAGTGGAGAATAGATCAATAACCAAAATCTATTATACCTACATGTATGTACATGCATATGTGCTGCAGCTAAATTGCCAAATTGACCGCGACGTGTGTGCAAAGAATTCAACAAACAAAACTAAACGAGGGAGAACGTTGTGAGTTGCTGCGGACACCGCAACTCTACAGTTATACCCGATACTAAGTCAGTATGGCTCTCCTCCGGCAGACGCCGCTAATATTAAACGACACGACAAAGAGTGCGTGCGAGAGAGACAAAAAATCAGTCTGAGCGTGACGTCGGTCGCTGCGTAGCCAGTGCAAATTGATTTGTTCCTTTTGGCTATAAAAATGATCTGATCTGATCCAGCAACTGGATAGATATGGTCATTCTCTATGATTCTGCGTTTTTAGTTTTCTCGAATCTGCAATATTGTGGATGCAACTTATTCTCGTCCTTTGTGGGGGCGGAAGGGGGTGGGGCGAAATTCTGAGATATAAGTTTTATAGTGAGATCTAACAAAAGTGCGGATACCAAATTTGGTTACTCTAGCCTTAATAGTCTCTGAGATTTGTGGATGCCCCAGATTTTCGTCGTTTTCGGGGGCGGAAGGGGGTGTGGCTAAATTTTGACACAAAACGGTCAAGGTCCGATATCACAGGAGTGTGGATACCAAATTTGGTTGCTCTAGCTCTTATAGGTTCTGAGATCCTTGAACTCATATTTTGCAATTGGCAAAACCGACCATGAAACCTGTGTGTTAGAGAGAGACAGAGCGAGAAAGAATGAAATTGTTTTCTTGATTCTGGCTATAATAATTATACGATCTGGTTGAGATTTTACACTCTAGATCATATAGTCATCCTCTACGATTCTGCGTTTTTGGTTTTATCGTATCGTCGAAAAATGTGGATGCCACAGATTTTCGTCCTTTGTGGGGGCGGAAGTGGGCGGGGCGAAGTATTGAAATATTTTTGTAGCAGTGACATATCACAGAAATCTGGATCCAAAACATCGTTGCTCCAGCTCTTATAGTCTTTGAGCATTGGGCGCTGAAGGGGACGGACAGACGGACGGACGGACAGACGGACAGACAGACATGGCTCAATCGACTCGGCTATTGATGCTGATCAAGAATATATACATATACTTTATGGGGTCGGAAACGATTCCTTCTGGACGTTACACACATCCACTTTTACCACAAATCTAATACACCCCAATACTCATTTTGAGTATCGGGTATAAAAAATCACCGCGTCGGTCGTGCAATACCCTGTCTGCAGCTATATACAAAAGGAGATATATATACCATCTACCAAAGGAGATCCAAGTGGAGCATCCAGCATCAGAAGAGGAGAGTACAGCACCTGGAATTTCCAATCTTATCAAGAGGTATTTGTGCAAAAAATTTAAAGCTCGAGTGAATACGAAAAGATTAAAAAACTCGCAATTATTGTCTTGTGCTGAAACAATTGCACATACGTACATCTAACCCTGTTGGACGCAATAACTACACATATAACTCATTTGAACTGCAATCGCTGTCACCCCTTTCCCCTTACTCGTTTTCGTTGTGTCAAATATATGTAAAGTTGGGTCGTTGGCCAAGCACGCATACCAATACGCAGCTGCAGCGGTGAATTTTTTCGTCTCGCTTTCGCTCCTCACCGTTGCTTATCGTTGTTCTTTTGTTTGGCGCGCTTGATCCAAACCAAACACCAAGTGACACGCTACCCTGTTTTCGTCGGGTATATTCGTTTGGTGTCAGTAGGATCCAACTATCAATTAAGACAAAGTCGTGCCTCGCAAATCAATTTAGCGTCGATCGTTGTCGGATCGTATACACAACATCGATTCTTCAGAACTACAGCGGTGAAATTTTTCGTTTTCGCTTGTCACCATTGCTGTTCGTTGCTATTCTTGTGTGGTTTTCGTGAACGCGCCAGCCAAGCGACGCTATACCCTAAATTTGTCGGGTATATTGGTTTTTCACCTCGTTTGGGTACAATTACCCATTATTTCATTGAGTGTCTCGGCATTAAATACGATTATTAGAAACGATCTTTCGCCTTCAGTTGCTTGTATTGAGAATCAATATGACCTCAAAAGCCAACAATATCGCCCTTGAAGAGCTGAAGAAAAAGCGCAGTTGCCGTGTCAAAGGCATTCGTTTATTAGCGGACCGTTTAGAAGCGGGGGATATTCCGCTGGTATTGACGGAGCTCGATTGCAGACTCGAAACGCTGATGCGTAGCATTGACACGGCACGCGAACTTCAAGAGAAGATTGAAGATATAGACATTGACGATGAATTTGGAGTCGAGTTGGAAGAACTCTCAATTGTCACAAAGGCAAAATTAATGTCTCTCATTTGCGCATTAAAGACAGCTGATGAGACAATACCGGCAGTACCAGCTTATGGTGGCCCATCTCGTGCTCGCCTTCCGAAGTTAGCTCTGCCGCAGTTCAGCGGCAACTTTTCGGACTTTAAAAACTTCATAGGTTTATTTGAGACTCTAGTTCACAATGACCAAAGCATTCCAATTATCGAAAAGTTCAACCATTTGCTTTCGTGTCTCTCCAGTGAAGCGTTGGGAACAGTTAGGGCTTTCCAAGTAACCGAGACCAACTACGAGAAAGCAATGGCTAGCTTAAAACGGGTCTACGATAATGATTGTCTGATCTTTAAAAATCACATTGATGCCCTATTTAGTCTTTCCAAAATGACCCAGCAATCAGCATCGTCCTTAAGGAACCTTATCGATACCGCCTCATCCATATATGGTTCGTTGTTGTCGATAGGCGATGATAAAAAGATCTCGAATGCGATGATTATTCATCTCATCTTGAGCAGAGTCGATCCGGTGACCAAAGAGAAATGGGAAGAACAGCTCGATTATGACAAACTGCCACTTTGGAAGGACTGTGAAAAGTTGCTTAATCGCAGACATCAGCATCTTTCGGCCGAAAATTCGGACAAACCAAAGCAGGAGCAGAAAGCTGTGCCAAGCAAGCTGCATAATCGGAGCTCATTCGCGTGTTCCACCGCGAATACCAAAAACCAACAATGCAGCTACTGCAAAGCGAAAGGCCATTTGTTGACAGATTGCAGTCCATTTGGTCGGGTGGCAGTTATGCAAAGGTTCGAATTCGCAAAAACTGCATCCTTGTGCATCAATTGTCTGCAGCCAGGCCACTCTGATGCAAAGCTAAGAAGTGTCGACTGTGTGGCTGCTCACACCATACCTTATTGCATAGGTACACAGTGGCGAATAAAAGTCTAGCGTTACCATCACCCCCAGAGAATTCTTCTCCTCCTCCTAATCAGAATCAACCTTCCACTTCGCATGCTCTCCATGCGACAGCTATGGATAGAGTTATTCTGGCTACGTCGATCGTAAGCGTCCGAACAAATAATGGTGAATATGTTTTGGCCCGAGCTCTGCTTGACTCGGGGTCTCAAACCAATTTTATAACTGAAGACTTAGCACAGCGCTTACAGATCCGTAGGGAGGAGTCGTGTATCAACTTGCTTGGTATTGGTGAATCCAATTCACAAGTCAAGAAAAAGATACACACGGTGGTGAAGTCGCGAATTACTGGTAGTAAGTTTTCGGTTGATTTCTGGATTTTAAGGTCCATTTCGGGGTATCACCCTGATCAAACACTTAACGTGAGTGACTGGAAAATCCCGAAGAACTTACCACTTGCAGACCTATATTTCTTCAAGCCACAGAAGATAGATATGTTGATAGGTGCAGAAACATTTTTCGAACTTTTATCTGTTGGTCAGATTCGACAAGGTCCTGACTATCCAACTCTGCAGAAAACGCTTCTCGGCTGGATTGTGTTGGGCAGATACACTCCAAAGGTGACTGCCACCCAAGAAGCGAGGAATTGTTTGAGTTGTCGAGAAGAGTCAGTGATACACATCGAAAACACATTACAAAAGTTTTGGTCACTGGAAGAATTGCCGTCTTCTAAAAAGTCTTTATCTCCTGAACACAAGTTATGTGAAAAGCATTATAGAAGGACTATTCAGGTCGTGCCTTCACGTCGGTTTGAAGTAAGACTGCCGTTCAAATCAGATCCAAGTATCTTAGGCAACTCCTACGCCTAAACGGCGGTTTTTATCGCTTGAAAAAAGATTGTCTCGTGACCCCGAGTTACAGAAAATGTACTTGGAGTTCATGGAAGAGTACCTCTCCTTGGGTCACATGTCTACCACAGACAACACAATCCCGAAAACTCCACATTATTTCATTCCACATCAGTGTGTGTTGAGGCCCCAAAGCACGTCGACCAAGCTCCGCGTCGTTTTCGATGCGTCTTGTAAAACGTCCTCTCAGGTGGCCTTGAACGACATATTGATGGTCGGTCCTACGATAAAGGATGAGCTGTATTCGACATTGCTCCGATTCAGACTACACAGGTACGCCTGGACAGCCGATGTCAAGAAGATGTATCGCCAAGTCTGGGTCGCTGATGCGGATAGACAATTCCAGCTCATAGTGTGAGAAGAGACCCATCTGAGTCCTTGAGAATATACCAGCTCAACACCGTAACATATGGGACTGGACCAGCCCCATTTTTGGCTATTCGGTGTTTGAAGAGGTTGAGTGAGTCTGCAAAACTCTCATTCCCTAAAGCTGCTGAAGTTATTGACTCCGACTTCTATGTCGATGACATGTTGACTGGTGCTGGATGCGTAGAGGAGTTAAAGACAATTAAGTCTGATCTGGCTCAGGTTCTTCAAACCGCTGGGTTTGAATTGACTAAATGGTTTTCGAACTCACTTGAGGTCACCGCATCCGAGAGCACAGTTAAACCGATAACGATCTCGGACTCAGAGTCAACTAAGGCGTTAGGAATATCGTGGCTGCCACACGAAGACGTCTTTAAGTTCCAAATTGACACGTCAGTTATGGGTCTCCGAGCGACAAAACGGAACATATTATCGGTGACATCAAAGCTGTTTGACCCCCTTGGCTTGTTAAGTCCTTTAGTAATTAAGGGAAAGATCCTACTGCAGGAGCTTTGGCTTAACAAGCTAGGTTGGGATGAGTCAATTCCAATGAACTTGGAAACAGCATGGAACTTATTAAAAGAATCCTTGGGTCAGTTGGAGAAGATTACCATACCTCGATTTGTGCATACTGATCTCATGTCACCGATTCAAGTACATGCCTTTGCCGACGCATCCATGAGAGCTTATGGAGCCTGCGTCTATATCCGTAGAAAGACTGCAGAAGGTTTCGAGGTCTCCTTATTGACTGCAAAGTCGAAAGTAGCGCCACCCAAGACGAAAACGCTCCCAAGGCTTGAGTTATGTGCCGCTCACCTTCTAGCAGACCTTTGTCACCGAATCAAATCACTGCTCAAGGTTCCAAGTGAGAACGTGATATTCTGGTCAGATTCAGAAGTTACTCTTCATTGGATCAGATCCCACCCTTCGTCGTTGTCAACATTCGTTGCGAACCGAGTAGCGGAGATTCAAGAGTGGTCAAGTGAAGCTACGTGGCGGCGTGTGCCAACAAAACAGAACCCAGCAGACATAGTTTCGAGAGGTTGTGACGTAGAGGAAATCGTGGAGTCGATCTGGTTTGGTGGACCAGAGTTCTTAAAGTTTGAAGAAGAGAGCTGGCCCAGAAATCCACACTTCGAGCTTTCCGAAGAAGAGATACAGATGAAAGTCGGAAGAAATCGGTCACACTGACCGGCGCGGCCAAGTCAAATTATTTAGTGGATGTAATCGAGGGATACTCGTCACACCTCAAACTGCTAAGAGTGTTCGTTTTCGTGTTCCGCTTCATCCGAAAATGCAAAGACAAAAGTCTCAACTTTGGAAAAATTCCGTCATCCGTAGAATACGACGAGGCGTTTCTAAAAATAGTCGAAATAACACAGAAAAATGAGTCTCAAGAAGATATTGAAAGGGTTCGTAAAGGCACCAAGTTAGGACCCAGTCTTCAGCGCTTAAATCCCTTCCTCCATGAAGAGGCTGGGACATGGTGCTCTTTTTCGTTGTTGCGAGTTGGAAGGCGACTAGTTAACGCTCCTATGTCATATAATGCCAAGTTTCCCTTTTTATTGACAAAACGCTCGCAGTTTGTGCGACATACGTTCGCTATCTGCATCAAACGAGTTTTCATGCCGGCCCACGAGCACTCGTGAGTATCCTTAGACAACGCATTTGGATAGTGAATGCTCAGGCGGTCTGCAGGGCGACAGTTAGGTCATGTATTCGTTGCTTTAAATGCAAGCCGCTACTCCAGACCCAAATGATGGGCAACTTACCCGCAGACCGGCTCCGTGCTCTCCGCCCATTTTCAGTATGTGGCGTTGATTTTTGTGGCCCAGTCTATACGACTCTGAAAATTCGTGGAAGGCCCCCTTATAAGTCCTACATAGCGTTATTTGTCTGTTTTGCGTCCAAGGCGGTTCATTTAAAAATTGTCTCCGATTTGACGACTAATTCCTTCTTGTTGGCATTCCAAAGGTTCGTCGGTCGTCGATGATGTCCGCAACGCGTGAACTGCGACAACGCGACAAATTTCGTCGGAGCAAGTCGCCACTTCAGCGAACTGCGGAGGAAGATAGAGGCGGAAGCGGACGCGATACGCGAATTTGCGTCAAGAAGCAGGTGCGAGATTGCCTTCATACCGCCTCGAGCACCGCACATGGGCGGACTTTGGCAGGCCGGTGTGAAGTCTGCCAAGGGCCTACTCCTACGGGCAGTCGGAAGCGCTCTCCTCACCGCAGATTAGCTGGAGACCGTGCTGGTCGGGATCGAGGCGGTACTCAACTCGCGCCCGCTAGGACCCCTAAGCCCAGACCCAAGCGACTGAGACATGCTGACTCCTGGGCACCTGCTGACAGGCGGGCCGCTCATCGCACCCCCAGCACCCAGGACCCCGGACCAGGAGGGTCTGAGCTGCTTAAAGCGATGGCGGCTTGTCTCGTCAGCCAGGCAAATGTTCTGGCAGCGATGGTCCCGGGAGTATGTGCTGGGATTGAAAATAAGATTCAAGTGGCACCAGGAGGAACCAAACATCAAGGAAAGCGACCTCGTAATCGTCGCCGAGGACAACCTGCCCCCTCAACAGGGGCTCCTCGGAAGGGTGGTCGTTACAACCGCCGGGCAGGACGGAAGGGTCAGAGTGGTCGACCTAAGGACGAGCAGCGGAGCCACGTTCAGGAGGCCAATCCACAAGTTGGCTCTTCTGCCACTGGTTTGAAGCCTTCCAGGCCTTCAACGGGGCCGGTGTATAATACTTGTTATTAGGATCGTATTTTATGAAGTCTAGTGTAAGTTAGGCTAGGGCAAAGCGGGAGCGCAATATAAGCTCGCTCTCTCGCTCTTGGCGAATTCGCCCCACTTTGCAACCGTAGGTAAGATAGGCGCAGAAGAAATTGTTTGAATATATGAAGAGAAGTCGAGAAAAATCTCCTTTTTTTTCGTCGTCGTAAAATACAAATTTGCAGTCACCCAAGTTTTTCGGTCTCTTTATTTTAGAAAAACTATTCTAAATTTTCAGGAATTAATGATGCAGTATCGAAACTTTAAAGGAATCATTTAGTCACGGCACTTTGTAACGGCGATGCCTTATTGTAAAATTAAACTTATTTTTCGCTGAAATATTTTAAAAGTTAGGCGTATGCCAAATAAATTGTATTCTCTAACGTTTTGATTTTAAAAACCTTTCTTTTTTATCACCCACTTATACAAAAAAGATTCTTTAACGAGCGGGAACGAAATTAACTCTGAATTATGCTCGCACTTGTCATGAGATAGGAGAGTGGAACTTTTCTCCCTCTCTCTCTTTCTTACACACAAGCCCGCCGTTCCGTCTCGCTTCCCTCCGCCAGAGCGAACACACTGCACGAGAAAGAGTGTGTGAGATGGATAGAGAGATCGAGAGAGAATGAGTAAGCGCGTGGAAGGCGATTTGGTCGTTATAATAACGATCCGATCTCATCCACATTTGACAGTCTAGTAAATATGGCGTTCTCTATGATTCTGCGTTAATTGTGAATGCCACAGATTTTTCGTCTTTGTGGGGGCGGACGGGTCCAGGTGTCTGGATATACAATTTGGTTTCATGGTCTCTGATATCTAGGTGCTCATCACGGACGCTCATAGGACGAAAAGGCTTTACTGGCGTCCTCACCGCGGCCGGTTGGCGGTACAATGTCCAGAAGACTGCCGGCCGATTGCTAGAGGTCCTCCGCATGTCCGGACCCATGCCCAAGCGGGGCGAGGCTCGCTTACTCTGTGGCGGCTGTGGTCGGCCTCGGCAAGGAGTGCCTCGGCTACAATCCCTACGAGGTGCTCGACGAACAGAAGGAGGCGATCCGTCGCTCCGTGTCCGCCGCCTGCCGTATCCTGGCCGAGCTGGACACCGACAGAATCGAAGTTGAAAACTGCGGCCACGCCGTGTCCGCCGCCGAGGGGGCCGCATTGGGCATCTGGCTCTACCAGGAGCTGCGTAACCCACAGAACAGGATTCCAGTGCCGTCGCTGGACTTATACGCAAGAAAAGACGAGGTCTGCGACCTCGAAGGATGGCGCATTGGTCTGCAGAAGGCAGCCGCCCAGAACCTGACGAGACAGCTGCAGGAGATGCCCTCCAACCTCCTCACACCCACAGCTTTTGCGCAGAATGTCGTCGAGGTGCTGTGCAAATCCGGTGTCAATGTGGAGGTCATGGTCGAGGGCTGGGCCGAGAGCCAGTCAATGCACGCCTTCCTGGCTGTGGGCAAGGCCTCGTGCGAGCCACCCATCTTCCTGGAGCTGAGTTACTACGGCACCTGTGCCGAGGAGCGCCCCATTGTGCTGGTGGGCCAAGGCGTGACTTACGATGCTGGAGGATTGTGCCTGAAAGAGAAACATGAGCTCTTCCATATGCGTGGCGACATGACCGGGGCCGCCGTTGTGGTGGCCTGTTGTCGAGCTGTGGCTGGCCTGCGTTTACCGGTAAGTACTCAGGACAGAAATGATATCTCCTTGAATAATAATGCTGTTCTTAGGTCAACATTCGCGGCCTGATACCTCTTTGTGAAAACGTAGTGGGCTGCAATTCGGTCCGTACTGGGGACATGGTCAAGTCCATGAACGGCAAGACCATCGAGATCCAGTGCACCGATCACGAGGATGTACTGGTCCTGGCAGACGCCCTGCTGTATGCGCAAAACTTCTGTCCCAAGTGCATCATTGACGTCGGCACCTGCTCGGGCTACATGCGCCAGGCCCTGGATGAGTCGGCTGCGGGGGTCTTTACCAACTCGGAGATCCTGTGGCAGCAGATCAAGCACGCCAGCATGCATACCGGAGATCGTGTGTGGCGCTTCCCATTGTGGGAATATTACAGCAAGGCCGTGCGTGCCGGGGGACGCAGCGATGTGCAGAACTATGGCATTGACGGAGGTGGACGTCCCTGCAAGGCCGCTGCCTTTCTCCGTGAGTTTGTGCCCTGTGGCCAGTGGATGTATATTGTGAGTATTGTGGGGCGCTTTGTTGGGGCGCAAATCTTATGGACTTTCTCCCTCAAAGGATGCCAAAAATGTTATGGTGACAAAGGGCTTCGAATACGAGTATCTGCGCAAGGGAATGGCCGGCCGCCCGACCCGAACACTGGTGGAGTTTATTGCTCAGACGATTTGCAAGGATACGGCCCCACGTTTGGCCAAGTAATCAATCTCTAACGGGAATCCAATGTTATATATATTTTTTACTGTGTTTTTTGACGATGCCACACACGAACACAAAATTACACTTGAGCTATGATCACTCTATTTTACATATGTTTTCGCATATAAAACAGAGAAACAGCGCTAGTGTTCGATCTTTTGTTGGGTCCTGGGCTTCCAACTATTGAACATGATAACTAGACACTGTGGATTATTGCTTTGTCAGACTCTACCCGGAATCGGGTATTATATGTAATATCAGTGGTATCACTAAAAGTGAGTGCTACGCCAGGGAGACTGCATGAGTAATCACAACGTTTATGTCAATGGGTGGATAGTTTTGCAGCAGCTTCACATTCGAGGCAAAGTCGTTCTCTAAAATTGCTTCCCTTTGGATTCTATAAATCAGTAAATACATCAGTAAATGCAAATGAATCAGTTCAAAGTCAGCGCATGCTTACAATATCATGGTTCAGCAGATTTTGATGAGAAAATTAAAGCGCTGCTCGTCCGAGAATACCTAATCCCAAATTCGCAGCACATCGGGCAGCGGAAACTCCTGCGAGAGCAGGAGGGTGAGCCACCTGAAGCTGTAGTACTGCGGAGGCAGCTCTTGGCTCTTCAGATGCTATATCTTTAGTCTTCAGCATGTTAGATAGCAGGCCCATCATGAACTTTATACCACCCTCCGCATCGTCCAGAGTCTTGATGAAGAAGTCGCGTATCTCGCTCATTAGAGCCGTGAAGCAGAAGAAACAGTCTGCCTCCGCGTGGGCGCGGTACGAGAGATCCGGATCCGAGGCCATCACATAGTAGATGGGTCCGACAATCTCATTCATGCCCTGTACGTAACCCAGGCCAGGACGTTCGCCGAGCTGAGCACCGTGGGCACTACCCGTTTGTGAAGCCGGCGCCCGTGCTCGCCTTTACTGTGCACCACAATGTCACAGGGATACTCTGTGGGCTGCTGAAAGAACGAGATGTCGGGACACAGGCGCCTCACATCTTTGCCGATCTGCAGCAGAAATTTGTTGTCATTGAAGAATGTGTTCCAGGCGCTTTCTGGCCCCTCGCTAAGCGGATGATCTTGTAGGCCAACGCCCCTTGAATCAACAGCGACGTCCCCGTCCCCGTCGCCTTCTCCAGCTCCATTGCAGCTGTGTCCCGGGGGGAGTACCAATTCCTCAATGAACTGCTGGTACAGGGCTCGCTTCTGGGCCAGCGTGGTCGTCCAACTGCTGCGTCTTGGTCCCAAGTAGCCCAACAGCAGTTTCCAGCTGAGTGCACGGAAGCTTTGTACATCGGGCACACCTGTGGATTGGATTGGATTCATGTCCATGAATTACTACGCCTATCAGAAGTGTGATATCCCACCATTAAACGTAAGTCTGCGCAGCTCCTTTAGGTCAACCACATCCTGGGCCAGCGCATCATCGAACTCTTTTACACTGAAAGATACAGGGGGGGATAACAATCTTTTGTTCTTAATTCCCGAAAACACGTCACATTTTTGTGTCGTCCATACCGCGCCTTGAAAATGGACATGCTTTGGCTGTATGCGGGCGAGGATCTCGGTCTGCTCCATGCAGGGACAGTCGCTTTGCAATGATGTGGACTGGACTTATATTATTGCTTTGTTGTCATCCAGCCAGCTGCATTATTGCTTTTTCCAATACAGTTTGAAGCAGAAACAATTTTGATATTCCGTCGAATATTTTTAGATATCTAGATCTCTCAGCCCTGCCCACATAATTTTATCCGATTAATGAATCAATTTTCTACTTAACTGTCTTGTTTTAAATACTTGACTTTAATTGTTTTTGCGTCAATTTTGGTTCCTCAACAACAATATATGTATGTAGCTGAAAACCCGAACTTAGCCCTCTTAAGCCCCCTCTATTTAAATAGTTCAAATACTGGAGGTAAATGACGGAAAATATTAACGATTGTCAATTCTTCTTGTAGACTCATGCCATCTTTCCTCTGAACTTAAAAAAAACGAGGGGGAACGTTGTGAGCCGCGGCAAAGGCCGCGGCTCTACTTTATACCCGGTACTCAGTCAGTATATACGTGAGCTTATGATCTACATACATGTATGTAAGTTATAAAATATATTTTATACATAAACGCCGCTCGAATTAGCTCCCAATTTAATACATTAAATTGGTACCCAGGGAACACCACGGGGAGGCCATCACGATGCAATGGGGTCACTCTAGCCAAAATATAATCTTGGGGACCTACGAGTCGACTTGAGCTGCTTTTAAAAGCATTTTTAAGCTCCATATTCCCCAAAAATTAAAAAAAGGATTCCAATCCTTTATAAAAAATATCTAAACTAACAAGAATACCTATATACATACATAGAAATGATTAATAATAGAACTATTTCAACCTAAACTTAATTAACAAAATAATAAAACGGATAAAAATGAAAAAGGTTTAACAAAGGTAAAGATTAAAGAATTAATATAATTCAGAATACGGCTAAATAATACAAAATATTAAATATTTACACTAATGCCTGATTACCAAAAAAGTTTAGTCTTCTGCCTCTCTAACATTAACTAAAATTCCACTATGATAACTATAGATAGTCTCAAAGGTGCGCGCGGTGGCCCTGCTATCGGAAATGTTTGAAAACGCCCAGTCAATATGCGTATCGCAATTGGTTGTGGACGAGTTCAAATCTAACAATGACCTACAATTCCTTTCTGAAAGGAATTCATAAATTTTCTTACAGCAACCTGAAAGGGAACTGAAGGCATAAATTAAAATCTCCTAACACTACGGAATTTCTATCTAAAAATGGATGCCGTTGAAATAAGACCTCAAATTCTGCTTCGAACTTTCGCAACGGATACGTGGGGGTTCTGTAAATAACAATAAAACCGACAGATTTGTACTTAAACAAAGCATACTCGAACACTGGAGATGCTAAGTTCCCGGAATCCGCATAATATCGATTACTTTCAATAATACTACAATGATTCAAAAGTTCATTCCTAACGAATATTAGAATGCCTCTTTTCGGTCTAGCTCCGCTGGCTACGGACTGGCAATCTAACCGCACTGCTGTGGAAAAGCCAGGAATATTATAAGCTTCATTAGAGTATGTGGAAGCCTCAACGAAGCACAAAATAGAAGATTTGAGCATTAGCTGATCAGAACAGACATCGATAAAATGGCAGTGCAAGCTTTCCGTATTATGGAAGAAAATATTTAATTCGGACGGATTGAGTAAACAATCGAAGTGGGTGTGAAGTAACTTAGCGGAACGCAAGTTCTCCATCTCTTTCGCGACAGGACAGTCCCGCTTGGGTCTCGAAGGAATGAGTGGTCCAACGATATAAAGTCCGTTCGCACTGGTGGCCCTACTACAAGCTACATACAATGCTTCTCTTTGCATATTGGATGAAGTGTGGACGACCACTTTGCTGTATGTTGCTCCCTGACTCTTATGAATAGTTATAGCTTCAGCAGCTACAATCGGAAACTGTTTTCGGTCAATAGTAACTTGTTCATTTTGATGGTATTGAAAACTTTTTGTAGTTTTCTGAACTGGGGTCCAAGAAGATTCGTTACTATGGCTGCGCTTTGACCGTGCGTTAACTCCTACGCTTTCCTCGAGAAAATGTATCCAAAGAAGTTCGGGAGTATTGGATGAGCTGAGATCTATCTGCATTAAAACACCAGTGGCTCCGTTAACAAGACCATCTGATGTATCTACATTGACTGTCATCATATATTTAGCCGTGGTTTTGAGAACCAATGAAGTGCACAAGCCTTGTGTATTCGAAGTTTTGAAACTCTTAACAGAGTCCAGATATTTTGTTTTGATGTCTGGGTTAAGATGCTCGGCTTTGATGGAGTCTAAAGCTATTGAAGTATATTCTGCAGTCATAATCGATGATAGCTTCTCCTTATTGTACTTATCTGTCTCGCTATTGCTATAAAATAAGTGGATCGCATCTCTTGGTGCTTCACTGCCGTGAACTATTCGGTCCCTAAGCAATTGAATATCTTCTGACGTCATTACGGCCGATGCCATGTTATTTAGTGCGGTTGCAAAAGGTTGGTCATCTCGCTGTCGCATTATCTCTGTAAGTTCGAAAAACTTGAAGCCATCCCAGAGACTAGAGCCAACTATCGCACTGTATGGATTATGCGCCCCTGATGAGGATTTGAATATCCAACGATCACCTACTGGACATAACTGCCTTAGATCGCCAAACACGATAACAGAAATGCCACCGAAAGGACTCTCGGGCCTTGAAAATATTTGTTTTAGACGCATATCCAAATATGAAAACATTTTTTCACCGACCATAGAAATTTCGTCAATTATAAGAATTTTAAGATCAATAAATCTTGAACGCAAGGTATTTAACAAATCTGGACCCAATTGTTTAAAAGCATGGTTGGATTGATTGAGAGGTAAAGAAAACATTGAGTGAAGTGTGGCACCTCCAATACCAAATGCAGCTTTTCCTGTGGGAGCACACAGCAGAACTTTAACAGTTTCTGGGTTAGATCCTGGTCTACGATTAAACTCCTGGGAAATGGTCTGAAAAATGGTAGATATGGTTCTACTCTTGCCGACGCCTGCGCCGCCACCTACAAACTCATAAAAAACTGCCTTATTTCTCACATTATGCAGAACATGGGTGAGATAGGTTTTTTGCTTCAAATTAAGCGATCTAATCAAATTAGCTAAAATATTAAGGGAAACAATAGGAGGAAGCTTAATTAGTCGAATACTTCTATCTTGATCCGCTGCCTGGTCATTCAAGTTCAAAACATTTATCTGGGAACTTATTTCTGGAATCGCTAAAGCCCTAAACTCCTCAGCAATTGCCTCATCAACTACCTCTTCACCTTCCTCCCTATTCTCTTGGGCTTCCATGGCCCTCCTAAGCGCGTCTTCCAAATCTCCTAATGCATTGAATTTTTGGAAATTTGAATTTACCAACTCCTGATGATTATTATAAAGATCCTCGCAATTTACGCTCACTAAATCTTTCTCTTCATCTCTCCACGGATAAAACAGCATAGCTAATGCTCTAAAATAGTTTGACCTATCTGTATTTATATTAAACCTCATATATTTTAAAATGGACGGCTTAGTTCTTTCCCTAATAAAACCACTATTATCGCGGAGAGGGATAAAAACTTCTACTTGTGCCTCATTTTCTTCGTCCTCTTCATCATCTCTATTTTGGCAGGTTCTTTTCCCGTTTTTAGAAAATTCATAATTTGCTGCAAAATCGGCTAGACACAGGCCCTCAAGATCAGTTGGTCTTTGTTCATACCGCTCCAGCAATCCTTTGACGAATATGTCAGTGGACTCCTGATGCATATTTTGTAGGATGCTTGTGGATTTGAGCATTCGAACTCGTTGCTCTGGAGGGAAAGTATTTACTTGAACACATTTGTTGCTAGTTCCGGACAACGGAATTCCTAGACAACAATATACGGCTTCCTGAGCAGATATCTCAGTGCCAGAAATAAATTTGTGACCAATATGCTGTAGCTTTTGTCTAATCGTGTAATTGCCCCCTTGAACTTCTTTTGCCGCCTCGCGCATAAGCTTTGAAATACCCCTTTGGGTTTTATTTATATAATTTATTATATAGCTACAGCATGCATAAGGGTCCAAAATGTATTGGATATCCATATTGGCCCTTTGCATTGAAATGATGTGTTTATTATAAGCATTAATGCAAATTTCAGCAAATGACCTTTTTAGAAAAATGTGTGGTTTCTTTAAACCAGAAGAAATTGCATATTTGTAGTCCTCGTAATTGAGGCTCACTTGTTCGTGCGAAAGAAAGTTCTCAAATATGCTCAAGTGATCAATCATATCAGAGGATTGATCAGAATTCAGTAGGTCTTGAATTTTCTTAAAATTTCCTTGGTGAAAATCAAGGTTTGGAGTTTCCTCCGGCAGTGGACTCAATATCTCCGTTTGGGGCATTGGAGGGTATGGAATACCGAATCTACAAACTTTTTTTCCACTTTTATTGGCTTTTTTAAGACATGACATGTCCTTATGCCGATGCTTTTGGTATTCAACATACGGAGCTAATTCAGAGTCTGTGACATCTACTGTAATATGTTTGTTAATGAAGGCTATAACTGTTGAAATTGACTCTGTACTGGTTAAGTCCACTGCTGGGGCATCTTTCAGCCAAAACATGCCGTGAATATGGGGGGAACCTCTTTGTTGGAATTCAACACGCCAATAATATTTGATGACGAAGTTTTCCCCGAAAATGCCCTCCCGATTCCTCATAACTTTTAAAATCTCGCGATACCTATAATCGAAATACCTAGCACAAGTAACTGGATCTGCCCTGATAAGACGCTCCTTTTCGGTGTAGGGTAGATTCACTGCTTCTTCTTCGCTAATGATCTCCCTATCTACGTTTTTTTTGAGCAAAACAAGCAACTCTGGCCACCGCGTTTCAGCAGCAGACAGAGTAATGAAAAAAGTCGGCAGGCCGAACTGACGAATCATGGCCATAACCTTCTTCTTTTCATCCTCCCAGTGAGCCGGAGACGATCGAATATCGCGAAGAACCCTATATCCCTCATCGTGGTTAATAAGCCCCCCTATGAAATTCTCATTAAGAGCGTTAGCTGCCGTTACTGCACTGGAAGTGCTCCGCTTACGTAAGCAGATTGAAATATTATTTCGAATCTTAATGAGTTCTAACTTCTTATAATTGAAGAATAGTTTGTCAGTTCTACAACCTCTCCTATCTACATTTCGAAGCTCTGATCTAACAATGGTTGTAAAACTTTGCGAAGATTGTCTTTTGACGCCTGCATAAATTGTGGGAAAGGATAACTCTTCCGAGTCAATGTCTAGAATCATGTCGAGAGGTCGTTGGCCTTGACCTGGTGCGATTTTGATAATCCTATCATCAAATGGTATGTTGTTTTCAAGCAGAGTTTCCTGACCTCCAGGGTTGAGCTCTTCGGCTTCTACTTCCTCGTCGGGATGGGCCGGCTCCGTATCTACATTCCTATCTCTATTCTGCATACTTTCTAAAAAGGCTGCGTCTGCTTGAGATGCTACGAATGGAACAATATCGGATGTGAAACCAGAGATCCATTGCTCGTTAACTACAACATTATGCTTTTTATACAAATCTGTGGTAACTAAATAACGAAGTGCTTCAAAAATTTTGGAAGGTCTAATGGTTTCAGCCATGAAAGCATGAAGATACTCTTTTCTGCGTTTGAGGTGGAGCTGAATTACCTGGGCTTCATGGAAAGCTCGTGGAAGCTCCTTCACGATATCGCTTACCGAAATAGGGACGTTTACCACTGCCCCTTTAATGGCATTTTGACCTCGCCCCCCAGGCAATATAGGCTTAATTATCATAAATGGAAGTCGAGGAGAAATCAGTCGTTCCTCTAATGGAGTAAGCCCCTTTAAGCAGTCGGGCAGCATGGGGAAATCTAATTCATTGAAGAAAAGCTTAGGCTTTATACGCCTTTTAATGTTGCTATGACATGTTCTGCAGAATTTTAATGTTGGGCAATCAGAAGGGAATTCTAAAAGGCTTTCAAGAGCGAAAATTTCACCACTAAACTCGCAATCACTTTCTAAAAGGACGCGAGGAATCTTACAAATTTGTTTGGGGAACCACAGGCCTTTGCAAGAAAGGCAAACCTGATCAGGACCCAGCTTTACATTCCTGTTATAAACTACTTTCAGAGCTTCTAGGCCACTAAGCCTGATTCTGGGTTCTATCTGAGCCCTATCTTCCTGGGAGATATTTGCTCGTTCCTGCTGCATTCGGGAGGCGTTTCTTAAATTTTGCTCAACTCTATTGCTGCTATCGCTCCTATATTGGCTAACTCTTTGACTAGCCGTTCTGGCAGCGTCAATTTCTAACTGTCGTGCTGCGGCACGAGCAGCTTGGCGTGCCAGAGTGTCTCGCGCTCGCGAGATACGCCTACGATCTACTAAGCTCCTTTCTTGTACCCTGCGAACTCTATCCTGCTCTCTTTCTAACATACGTCTCCTTTCATTATTTAAACGTATGCGTTGTCGCCTTTCTGTATTCCGTTCTTGCTCTCTTGTCCTATAGTCCAAGTCCTGTCGACGTCTGGACCGACGCACAGTATCGGCCACTTGCTCCTCGTGTCTAATCTGTGCGTCTGTTCTTCTAACTATATGTTCTACAGTGTTCTGTTCCTGCTCTCTTGTCCTATAGTCAGGGTCCTCTCTCCGTCTGGACCGACGCACAGTATCGGCCACTTGCTCCTCGTGTCTAATCTGTGCGTCTGTTCTTCTAACTATATGTTCTACAGTGTTCTGTTCCTGCTCTCTTGTCCTATAGTCAGGGTCCTCTCTCCGTCTGGACCGACGCACAGTATCGGCCACTTGCTCCTCGTGTCTAATCTGTGCGTCTGTTCTTCTAACTATATGTTCTACAGTATTCTGCTCCTGCTCTCTTGTCCTATAGTCAGGGTCCTGTCTACGTCTGGACCGACGCACAGTATTGACCACTTGCTCCTCATGTCTAATCTGTACGTCTGTTCTTCTAACTATATGTTCTACAGTGTTCTGCTCCTGCTCTCTTGTCCTATAGTCCAAGTCCTGTCTCCGTCTGGACCGACGCACAGTATCGGCCACTTGCTCCTCGTGTCTAATCTGTGCGTCTGTTCTTCTAACTATATGTTCTACAGTATTCTGCTCCTGCTCTCTTGTCCTATAGTCAGGGTCCTGTCTCCGTCTGGACCGACGCACAGTATCGGCCACTTGCTCCTCGTGTCTAATCTGTGCGTCTGTTCTTCTAACTATATGTTCTACAGTATTCTGCTCCTGCTCTCTTGTCCTATAGTCAGGGTCCTGTCTCCGTCTGGACCGACGCACAGTATCGGCCACTTGCTCCTCGTGTCTAATCTGTGCGTCTGTTCTTCTAACTATATGCTCTCCTGTATTGTGTTCTTGCTCACGCGCCCTATAGCCCGAGTCTTGTCTTCGTCTAGACCGACGAGCAGTATCGGCCACTTGCTCCTGACGTCTAATGCTAGAGTCTGTTCGTCTCAGTACATGTTCTGCGGTATTTTGTGCTTGCTCTGTAGCCCTATACCTTTGGCTCCTTCTGCGTTTGAACCGACGCTCAGTGTTGACCACTTGCCCCTGTCGTGTTCTCAATTCTACTCTTTCTTCTATATTCTCTACATGTTGGTTCCGTAAACGTACGGACTGACGCACGGACACTTGTCGTTTATTCTGTTCATTTATGCCATCACTATTGCCTACAGTATTCTCTACCTGTTCACCAGGGATGGCTGCCTGCTCTTCCTGACCTACACCGGAAACCTGCCAAGCAGTCTCTTGATTTGGTCCCTCCGTCTCTAGCTCTTGGTTTCTAACTGGTTCAACAAACTCAGGGTCTGCATCTATTACATTTTCAACAATTTCTAAATTTTCTAAATTTTCTGAATTTCTATCTCTATTAGATCTGTATCTTAATTTGCGTCTCTGAGACAGCTGCAAAGCAGATATCTTATTCTTACGAGGCATGATGAAATGTATGTAAAATATAATTAAATAAAAAAAATAAGAAAAACTATATAGTAAATATATAATATATATATGTATATAATAATAATAATAATTATAATAATATATAATATAATATAATATAATATATAATATATATATATATATATATATGTAATATATTGTTATATTATATTATATATACAATATAATAAATAATAATAATATAACTAATAATGAAATATAATAAATAATATTAAATAATAATATTATAAAACTATAATTATATAGATATATATTATATAATATTATATATTATATAATATTATATATAATTAATGTAAATTAACTTTTAACTTCCCAAAGCGTCAGCAATCGGTGGCAGCGACGTCCCCTGGCGAGAGCAGCAGCGACGTCCGTCCTCAGCCGCTATGCAGGCAGCGACGTCCGGCCTCAGCCTCCAGTGACGCCAGCAGAGGCACCGAAAAGCGCGCGAAGCAACGACGAAAGTTAGAAACTGTTATTAGTTTCTAACTAACGATCGGCGCAGAAAAACTAAGGCCCTATACCTTAATAAGCAAGCACTACTTTTATTTAATAAGTTAAAAGCTAAACTAGTTTGAATGGGTTTAATTCGAAATCGGTAATCGGTAAAAAGTCTCTATCGCTCTGCCTGGCTCGATATCAACTGGTCCCACCGAAAAACGGCCTATTGAGATTTCGCGGTCTTTTTACGAGTGAGTCACTCAAGAAAGAGAGAACGGAGTCAAAGCATGCGGAAAGAGTCTTACATGGTGAATGCACGAATAAGGTGGCGTATGATAATCGCCGAAAGACAGCAAGTGTGGTTATGACGTCATCTTGTTAATTAAGATACTTGCATCCATATGTAAATGTGTAAGGATGTGAACAGACAGTTGAGAGAACTCTTTTCCGAGTGGGGCAGAGAAGCATGCGGAAAAAAACGGACAATTCAATTCATGTTTTCCAAATAGACATACAAGGTGAATTCACCAATAAGGTGCTGTATGATAATCGCTAAAAGAGAGCAGCTGTGGTGATGACGTCACCTTGTTAGACATTTTCAGCTTTTGTATGTATGGACATTTGCTCTATTGAGAGAACACTTGCTGTGTGGGATAGAGAACTGAGAGAATAACTCAAATAACGCAAAAAAATGGAGCGGCTTTTTTCTCATTTCTTCCATACGCATATTTGGAGTGAAAACATTTTCGTGTCCCCCTCCCTTACTGTAACGGTTAACAAATTGTTTACCAATTGCCTGGGCCTGGGTGATGCTCTCTCCCTCTTTTTGGCTTGCGGAAAGAGTGAGAGAGCCCCTGGTGTTTAGATTTCGCGGTTTTTTTACAGACAATTCTCATTCTTTCTATAGGCATTTATATCAGTTTCACACTTGCATTCGCTGGTCCCCCTTCCACTCCCTAACCATAACGGCTCATTCAAACAGCTGCATATACACATACTATATAATGTTTATTTATTTATTTATTTATTTACATATTTATGTTCATTGCTCTTGCTCTTCCTCTTTGGACAAGTGATATTGCTGGGCATGCTGTGTGTCTCTCTCTATTTAGTCTCTTTGTAGGCAAATGGACAGATTGATTTGTTAATGTGGGAGGGGGTGATTGAACTGAGACATGGACAAGCAGACACCGCGGTGCGCTTGTTTGAAGAGAGAGGGGCATCGGGTAAAGGGGTATTGGTCAGAATGTTGAGCGTAAAACAAAGAAAAAGACATCGCCTGCCAGCAGTTAGAGCTTGCATTGCCGGGGGTTGTTTTTATTTTTTTCAGGGCAGAGAGATAGAGAGAGAGGGAGATAGAGAGGGCGAACGCATAGCTGCGTAGCCACTGCCAATTGTTTTGCTCCTTTTGGCTATAAAAATGATCCGATCTGATCCAGATTCAGCAATCTCATAGATACGGTAATTCTCTATGATTGTGCCTTTTTAGTTTTTTCGTATCTTCAAAATTGTGGATGCCACAGATTTTCGTCCTTTGTGGGGGCGGAAGGGGGTGGGACGAAATTTCGAGATATACGTTTTATAGTGAGATCTAACAGAAGTGCGGATACCAAATTTGGTTACTCTAGCCTTAATAGTCTCTGAGATTTGTGAATATCCCCAGATTTGCATCCTTTGCGGGGGCGGAAGGGGGTGTGGCGAAATTTTGAAACAAACTCGTCTCGGTCCGATATATTAGGAGTGTGGATACCAAATTTGGTTGCTCTAGCTTTTATAGTCTCTGAGATCTAGGCGCTAATGTTTTACTCTAAGCAAAGCCGCCTATGCTACGTGTGTGTTAGAGAGAGACAGGGCGAGAAAAAATGAAATTGTTTTCTTGATGCTGGCTATAATAATAATACGATCCAATTCAGATTCTGCAGTCTAAAAGATATGGTCATTCTCTACGATTCTGCGTTTTTGGTTTTCTCGTATCTTTAAAATTGTGGATGCCACAGATTTTCGCCCTTTGTGGGGGCGGAAGTGGGCGGGGCAAAGTTTTGAAATATTTTTGTAGCAGTGACATATCACAGAGGTCCGAATACAAAATTTCGTTGCTCTAGCTCTTATAGTCTTTGAGCACTAGGCGCTAATAGGGACGGACAGACGGACAGACGGACGGACGGACGGACGGACAGACGGACAGACAGACAGGGCTCAATCGACTCGGCTATTGATGCTGATCAAGAATATATATACTTTATGGGGTCGGAAACGATTCCTTCTGGACGTTACACACATCCACTTTTACCACAAATCTAATATACCCCTATACTCTTCGAGTACCGGGTATAAAAACAAAAATCAAATCAATTCTCTAATAGAAGAAACCAATTCGACCGGAAGATCAACTTTGATTCTATAAAATATTGATCTACATTTAATCAAGTCCCGCGTAAATAATCAGTTTTTTGTTTTGTTTTGTTTTGTTTTTATTTGTTTGAAACCAATTAGATTTTCGAAATCCAAGCAAACCTTGCGATAAACCTTAAAAATAAAAGAAGAAATTGTTATTATTGTAAGCACAGAAAGAAGTTTACAACAATAGTACAAAAGAAAAATTCTGCTGCCCCTACAAGCAATACAAGATCTGTCCGAAGATGGAGATACCAACCACAAAGTATTTAGCCGACTATCTGTACGTGGTGCACGAGGATGTGCCCTTCCGATACTATCGCAAAGTAAGTGCTGCGGGAAGAAAGGAAGGGAGCCTAGCAGCAGCAGCTGTTTGGGTGTTGGGTTGTTGGGTGGGGCGGGGCGGGGTGGGTGGTGGATGTGGGGTGTCGGTTCATCATGCATGATATGGCATATGATATGTATATGTGATGTGCCCCGTAATGCTCGTCATCTATGCACGCTCATAAACTTCAAACGCCGTTTGGCTCGGCTTCGCTGGGCGCTCTTTTATTTTTTGTAGTTATACCCGATACTCAAAATGAGTATTGGGGTATATTAGATTTGTGGTAAAAGTGGATGTGTGTAACGTCCAGAAGGAATCGTTTCCGACCCCATAAAGTATATATATTCTTGATCAGCATCAATAGCCGAGTCGATTGAGCCATGTCTGTCTGTCCGTCTGTCCGTCTGTCCGTCCGTCCGTCTGTCCGTCTGTCCGTCCCCTTCAGCGCCTAATGCTCAAAGACTATAAGAGCTAGAGCAACGATGTTTTGGATCCAGACTTCTGTGATATGTCACTGCTACAAAAATATTTCAAAACTTTGCCCCGCCCACTTCCGCCCCCACAAAGGGCGAAAATCTGTGGCATCCACAATTTTAAAGATACGAGAAAACAAAAAACGCAGAATCGTAGAGAATGACCATATCTTTTAGACTGCAGAATCTGAATTGGATCGTATTACTATTATAGCCAGCATCAAGAAAACAATTTCATTTTTTCTCGCCCTGTCTCTCTCTAACACACAGGTAGCATAGGCGGCTTTGCTTAGAGTAAAACATTAGCGCCTAGATCTCAGAGACTATAAAAGGCTAGAGCAACCAAATTTGGTATCCACACTCCTAATATATCAGACCGAGACGAGTTTGTTTCAAAATTTCGCCACACCCCCTTCCGCCCCCGCAAAGGATGCAAATCTGGGGATATTCACAAATCTCAAAGACTATTACGCTAGAGTAACCAAATTTGGAATCCGCACTTCTCTTAGATCTCACTTATAAAACGTGTATCTTCAAAATTTCGCCCCACCCCCTTCCGCCCACACAAAGGACGAAAATCTGTTTGCCATCCACAATATTGCAGATTCGAGAAAAACTAAAAACGGAGAATCATAGATAACGACCATATCTATCAGATTGCTGAATCTGGATCAGATCAGATAATTTTTGTAGCCAAAACGAACAAATCAATTTGCAGTGGCTACGCAGCGCCCGACGTCACGCTCAGCCTGATTTTCTGTCTCTCTCGCACGCACTCTTTGTCGTGAATTGAATATCCGTCGTTCAGATCACCTCTCTGCTGCCTGTTTCCCTCTGCTCTCTTGAATGAATTTCACTTAATAGCGCGTGCTTGGCAAGCCTCTTCGATATACCCTGTACTCTTTAAAGGCTACAAAGGTATAATGAGAGGGTGGGGAGGTCCAGTTTTGCATGACTTGATCGGGGAGAAGCAGAAAGGATTTAGCTAGGTTTGATTGTCATATTACATTATGTACATCCATGAGCCGTAGATTGATTGGACCTATTTTTGCCCCAATTTAATCTTCATAAGCTATAAATTAGTGCGATAGCTAGAAAAATTGTTTGTATTCTAGGAGTAGGAATAGGATTAAAAAACCTGAGGTAGTTCTTGCAGTATCTATCTATTCTCATTCGGCCCCATTACGGGGTATCATTATATAGGAGAACTTCCACTAAAAAGACTCTTTTCGGGCTTGAAAATATACATTCCAGAGT
>NW_020825612.1:0-58498 GCF_003286085.1 Drosophila persimilis
TATTTCCTTCAGTCGGGGCCAATCGGCATGCCATTCTCTTCTTTTTCACACTCACGGAGACACATGCAACACAATAGCAACATGTTAAAAAATCTAAATTAGAAAACAAATTGAGACGAAAAGAAACTTCTGCGAGCTCAAACATAGATATTTATTTACACATCTATTTAAAAGTATTTAATTGTATTAATTAATTTTACAACCAAGAAGCAAGAGAACAACAACCAAGAAACACTTGAACAGAGCCACTTAAAATTGATAATGAAGGAGTCGAATATTGACGTATGAAGTATGTAAGTGTTAAGTGTAGCTGTCTGTAATTATTAATTCGATCCCCATATATCCTACATCTCGTCCACCTTTGTGGCCATTTCAATAAGCAGCTCCAGATGGGCATGCAAGATCTTCACTTGCTGGAGTGCCTTCTCGTCCAGTTGCATCATAATGTGCTTACCTGGGCACGGTCATTTTGTAGGGCCTCACGGTGATCACACCACTCTCGCAGTAAATGTACACATCAGCACAGTCATCCCAGTTTTTCTTGAAAGCCAGCGGGGCTGCCGGCGTCGGAGAGCACCACTCATCGGCGCGCGGCCAACGTTCGAACACTACGGCTGGCACATCAAAGGGGTTATCCTGGTCCAACGATGTTCGAGGGAGTGCGGCGACAGGGAGCCCTGGGGAGCCCTGGGGACTGCCGAAACGATTCGCGATCAGGGGAGCTGCTGCGAGCTCGGCTGTGTGGGGGCTCGGTACCTGAAAAAGGATATGTGTGTATGCGTTAATGTATTACCAATCATTTGCATTCACTCACCTCCCCCCATGGTATTAGGTTCCACTTGATTGCGCACTTCTCAAGCCATCGGTCTCCTCCAGAGCAGCTTCGACATGGTTTGAGCCTCGTTTGGTCAGCTGTCTTGGTCATCAGCTTACGACGTGAAGCTCGGCGCGGCGAGGCATCTTTCCTTCTATACTGCTGATTGAATTATGAAATTTGGAAACCAATGTTACTAGTTACACTAATTTACGGACTACTACGATGAACGTTAGGTGAACTTAAAAAAAATTGAAAAAATATTCTTGTATTATTGCCGATTGAATTTTAAATTTTTTTTTTAACCTTTCCGTCTCTACTGCCGATTGAATTATGAAATTTGGAAACCAATGTTACTAGTTACACTAACTTACGGGCTACTACGATGACGTTAGTTTGAACTTGATTTTTTTCAATATAGTCTTCAAAAAATATTTTTGTATCATTACTACTGCCGATTGAATTATTTATTTTGTTTAACCTTTCCGTCTCTACTGCCGATTGAATTATGAATTTTGGAAACCTATGTTACTTGTTACAATAATTTACGGGCTACTACGATGAACGTTAGTTTGAACTTGATTTTTGTTCAATATGTGATACAGAATTTGATTGATAGGAAACGGGGTAGCCCCGGTAATAGCACTCATTAGTTCGTAATTTTCGAACTGAACCTAATGGAAACCTACTTAAATAGGTGATATATGATTATAATGACTTAATGAATCTGCCAAATCTGGTTAGAAAAAATATTATTTTATGGTCATTATCTATGATTCTGCGTTTTAGTTTTCTCAATCTGCAATATTGTGGATGCAACAGATTTTCGTCCTTTGTGGGGGCGGATGGGGGGTGGGGCGAAATTCTGAGATATACGTTTTATAGTGACATCTTAAAGGAGTGTGTGCACCAAATTTGGTTACTCTAGCCTTAATAGTCTCTGAGAATTGTGGTTGCCTCAGATCTTCGTCCTTTGCGGGGGCGGAAGGGGGTGTGGCGAAATTTGGACAGGAAACGGTCAAGGTCCGATATCACAGGAGTGTGGATACCAAATTTGGTTGCTCTGGCTTTTATAGGTTCTGAGATCCTTGAACTCATATTTTGCAATTGGCAAAACCGACCATGAAACCTGTGTGTTAGAGTGAGACAGAGCGAGAAAGAGTGAAATTGTTTTCGTGATTCTGGCTGTAATAATTATACGATCTGGTTCAGATTTTGCACTCTAGAAGATATAGTCATCTTCTACGATTCTGCGTTTTTAGTTTTCTCGTATCGTCGAAATTGTGGATGCCACAGATTTTCGCCCTTTGTGGGGGCGGAAGTGGGCGGGGCAAAGTTTTGAAATATTTTTGGGAGCAGTGACATATCACAGAAGTCTGGATCCAAAACATCGTTGCTCTAGCTCTTATAGTCTTTGAGCATTAGGCGCTGAAGGGGACGGACAGACGGACAGACGGACGGACGGACAGACAGACAGGGCTCAATCGACTCGGCTATTGATGCTGATCAAGAATATATATACTTTATAGGGTCGGAAACGATTCCTTCTGGACGTTACACACATCCACTTTTACCACAAATCTAATATACCCCAATACTCATTTTGAGTATCGGGTATAAAAACAGAAGCCTGCTGCCTCTGGCCCACGCACTGGGCGACGACGTCCAGAGCAGCCATTGAGCCGTTCCCAGGCACAACAACAGCAGCAGCTACAGCAGCTGCAACAGCAGCCGCAGCGCGAACAACAACAACAGCGACAGCAGCAGCAGCAGCTCGCCAACAACCGCTCCCGGCAGAAGATGAAGCCGAAACGCCAATCTTGCGACGGATCCTGCAGCCAGGCACTGTTGGAGAATACACAGAGGATGACGCGATTGGAAAAGAGGCTGGAAGCGATGATGTCACTACTCACCTCGCTCATCCAATCCCAGGCAGTGCCGGCAACTCCAACAGTTCCAGTAACATCGGAAAATCCACCAACAATGGCAGCAGCAACAGTGCCTGCCCCAGCTCCAGCAGCCAGGCGGTCAAAGAAACCACCACGATTACAGACACCACAAAAAACGTTAGGGCCAACGCCAGCCGCCATTCCAGAGACGGATCCTGAAACGGATGAAGAAAATGATGACGATGAGATGTGGACAGATGACGACTCCATGGATGACATTAAGGCCTACGCCCGCAACATGAGGTACCATCTTGACAACCAGATATCCTGGAACGCTGTGTACTAATTGGACACATCTCTGCCACTGCATTGGATTAAATGACAAATGCATATCACTCGCATGCCACAACGAAAATGAACAACGGACGCTGCCGCCATCAAAGCCATTAAATAAAACAAAAACATACACACAAACATCCATTAAACTTGGGCGGCCGGACCTGTGCCGTTCGAGTAGATGTGTGTCGTGTCCGCCATCGTCCTTAGTTGGTGGCCGGATCCAGTGCCATGGCATTCAGAGTGCCCAATGGTCCTGGAAAAGGAAAAATTTATCAGCCACAAATACGATTAAAAAGGGCTCTCAAAATACTTACCGCCAGCCATTCAGACACACACACACACACATCCATTACACTTGGGCGGCCGGACCTGTGCCGTTCGAGTAGGCGTGTCATCGACCGCCATTGCCCACAGCTGGTGGCCGGACCAGTGCCACTAGGGCCACAATTGCCGACGCACACACACACTCACATCCATTTCACTTTGGCGGCTGGACCCGTGTCGCCACAGTAATATGTGTGCCGTCTACTCCCGGCTCCCAGCTGGTGGCCGGACCAGTGCCACTGGTTCTCCAAGAGGGCAGCCACAGCCACAACGACGACGAGGTGCTAATTGCAGCTACCTCTGACGACTTTGGATGACGCCAATTTCGACGACCAGGGGGGACGACGGGGTCGGCCGGTATGCAACGCAATGTCTTTACAAGCATTGTGTTTTGCTATGCCGGCCGATGCTTCTTGTCTTCCCTGTAATTATAGAAAAAGATATAGACATTATTTTAAATTGTTATGTTTATTGTAATATTGTAAACGTAAATCAATTGTAACTGTATTGTCTCGTCTTTGTTCCAGTGTAGTATCTCTTTTATTACCTGTTTTTTCCGTCGTCTTCACTCCAGTCTATTACTTATCTGAATTGTTATTTCTGCAAGTGCTTGTTTCTTTTTATTTAGTGTATTTCCACGCAAAGCACCTGCATTGTTTACCTTTTCTCTTCATCTATTCCTCAATTGACTACGTGTTGCAACACTGCACTTTCTGAATTTTCGATCTCATTTCTTTAACACCTTCTTCCCCCCCCCCCCCCCCCTTGTTATTATCGTAATTAGTGAAGTTCTCCGACACCCCACTAAAAAAATTATTACAATCTGTGATAAATCTTCGGCGGCAACGTTGCTGACAATTGATTATCGGTTTCGTAATCGACTTTCAAATCAGCATCAGTTGCCGCCACACCCCACCACTACGGCCTAAATTGAGCCAAAAATGCTAGTCTTCGCATAAATCAACTACGCCCCCTATAAACTGCCCGCCCACATGTACATGTTACATTCCTAGTCGTCTGCCCTCAGCAGGCGGCAAGGGTAGTAGAGGGGACTGAAGACCACATACCGCATTACAGCCAACAAAACATCAAGTTGACAAACTCACAGGGGATTGCAAATCAAATTTTAAGTTAGGGAGAATTACAAGGAAAGGACAGCATACTTTTGAGCGTGGCCCCACTTTACTTTCTTGACTCACACCACACACACACACTTGACACCCTCTTGACAATTCGTACTTCTGGAGCCTTTTGCCCCGATCGTGGAATGGTCTCGAGTCTGGGTCTCTGTCCAAACGAGGAAAAGTCGGGTCGTGAGCGTTGTGGAGTCGAGTCGTGTTCGAGGTTTAGTTCCTCTGTCAAAGTGCCGAATATTTTGCCCCCCCTGCTGACTGCGGGCCTAGTCGAGGTTACAAGTGTTTAACGTTGCTGCAGTTTATATGTTTGTAAATTATTGTGCCATCAAATGTAATAGTGTGTTTGAGTGTCGTTTAAAAGTTAAATTGTAAAAAACAAACAAAAACGAGGGGGAACGTTGTGAGTTGCTGCGGACACCGCAACTCTACAGTTATACCCGATACTAAGTCAGTATGGCTCTCCTCCGGCAGACGCCGCTAATATTAAACGACACGACAAAGAGTGCGTGCGAGAGAGACAGAAAATCGGTCTGAGCGTGACGTCGGTCGCTGCGTAGCCACTAAAAATTGATTTCTTGCTTTTGGCTACAAAAATGATCCGATCTGATCCAGATTCGGCAATCTGATAGATATGGTCATTCTCTATGATTCTGCGTTTTTAGTTTACTCGAATTTGCAATATTGTGGATGCAACAGATTTTCGTCCTTTGTGTGGGCGGAAGGGGGTGGGGCGAAATTTTGAGACATACGTTTTATAGTGAGATCTAACAGGAGTGCGGATACCAAATTTGGTTACTCTAGCCTTAATAGTCTCTGAGATTTATGAATATCCCCAGATCTGCATCCTTTGCGGGGGCGGAAGGGGGTGTTACGAAATTTTGAAACAAACTCGTCTCGGTCCGATATATTAGGAGTGTGGATACCAAATTTGGTTGCTCTAGATTTTATAGTCTCTGAGATCTAGGCGCTAATGTTTTACTCTAAGCAAAGCCGCCTATGCTACGTGTGTGTTAGAGAGAGACAGGGCGAGAAAAAATTAAATTGTTTTCGTGATGCTGGCTATAATAATAATACGATCCAATTCAGATTCTGCAGTCTAAAAGATATGGTCATTCTCTACGATTCTGCGTTTTTGGTTTTCCTGTATCTTTAAAATTGTGGATGCCACAGATTTTCGCCCTTTGTGAGGGCGGAAGTGGGCGGGGCAAAGTTTTGAAATATTTTTGGAGCAGTGACATATCACAGAAGTCTGGATCCAAAACATCGTTGCTCTAGCTCTTATAGTCTTTGAGCATTAGGCGCTGAAGGGGACGGACAGACGGACAGACGGACGGACGGACAGACGGACAGACGGACGGACGGACAGACAGACATGGCTCAATCGACTCGGCTATTGATGCTGATCAAGAATATATATACTTTATGGGGTCGGAAACGATTCCTTCTGGACGTTACACACATACACTTTTACCACAAATCTAATATACCCCAATACTCATTTTGAGTATCGGGTATAAAAATGTACATATATTAATATTAAGACATATACTGCCCACAAGCTGAATTAATAACGCAACGCGCTTGGTTGCTGGCGGCTCACACCCCAGCCTCTCAGTCCCTCCCCTGTTGGAGCACTGAGAGCCCTCAACCCAAAGCGGGTATATATTGGAAAAAAAAACGAGGGGGAACGTTGTGAGTTGCTGCGGACACCGCAACTCTACAGTTATACCCGATACTAAGTCAGTATGGCTTTCCTCCGGCAGACGCCGCTAATATTAAACGTCACGACAAAGAGTGCGTGCGAGAGAGACAGAAAATCAGTCTGAGCGTGACGTCACGCGCTGCGTAGCCACTGCAAATTGATTTGTTTCCTTTGGCTATAAAAATGATCTGATCTGATTCAGATTCAGCAATCTGATAGATATGGTCGTTATCTATGATTCTGCGTTTTTAGTTTTCTCAAATCTGCAATATTGTGGATGCAACAGATTTTCGTCCTTTGTGTGGGCGGAAGGGGGTGGGGCGAAATTTTGAGATAAAGGTTTTATAGTGAGATCTAACAGAAGTGCGGATACCAAATTTGGTTACTCTAGCTTTAATAGTCTCTGAGAGTTGTGAATATCCCCAGATTTGCATCCTTTGCGGGGGCGGAAGGGGGTGTGGCGAAATTTTGAAACAAACTCGTCTCGGTCCGATATATTAGGAGTGTGGATACCAAATTTGGTTGCTCTAGCTTTTATAGTCTCTGAGATCTAGGCGCTAATGTTTTACTCTAAGCAAAGCCGCCCATGCTACCTGTGTGTTAGAGAGAGACAGGGCGAGAAAAAATGAAATTGTTTTCTTGATGCTGGCTATAATAGTAATACGATCCAATTCAGATTCTGCAGTCTAAAAGATATGGTCATTCTCTACGATACTGCGTTTTTTGTTTTCTCGTATCTTTAAAATTGTGGATGCCACAGATTTTCGCCCTTTGTGGGGGTGGAAGTGGGCGGGGCAAAGTTTTGAAATATTTTTGTAGCAGTGACATATCACAGAAGTCTGGATCCAAAACATCGTTGCTCTAGCTCTTATAGTCTTTGAGCATTAGGCGCTGAAGGGGACGGACAGACGGACAGACGGACAGACAGACATGGCTCAATCGACTCGGCTATTGATGCTGATCAAGAATATATATACTTTATGGGGTCGGAAACGATTCCTTCTGGACGTTACACACATCCACTTTTACCACAAATCTAATATACCCCAATACAATCTGTGATAAATCTTCGGCGGCAACGTTGCTGACAATTGATTATCGGTTTCGTAATCGACTTTCAAATCAGCATCAGTTGCCGCCACACCCCACCACTACGGCCTAAATTGAGCCAAAAATGCTAGTCTTCGCATAAATCAACTACGCCCCCTATAAACTGCCCGCCCACATGTACATGTTACATTCCTAGTCGTCTGCCCTCAGCAGGCGGCAAGGGTAGTAGAGGTCATTCTCTACGATACTGCGTTTTTTGTTTTCTCGTATCTTTAAAATTGTGGATGCCACAGATTTTCGCCCTTTGTGGGGGTGGAAGTGGGCGGGGCAAAGTTTTGAAATATTTTTGTAGCAGTGACATATCACAGAAGTCTGGATCCAAAACATCGTTGCTCTAGCTCTTATAGTCTTTGAGCATTAGGCGCTGAAGGGGACGGACAGACGGACAGACGGACAGACGGACGGACGGACAGACAGACATGGCTCAATCGACTCGGCTATTGATGCTGATCAAGAATATATATACTTTATGGGGTCGGAAACGATTCCTTCTGGACGTTACACACATCCACTTTTACCACAAATCTAATATACCCCAATACTCATTTTGAGTATCGGGTATAAAAAAAACTGTGTGAACAATCTGACTTGACAAAATCTTGTAGCATATCACATACAACGATGGTTGTGTGTGGCGGTGCCACTCGAGCTGGTCGGGGGTGTATCGGGCAGGACTGGTGCACGCGCTGGCTCCGGCTGTATGATCGGTAGTATGGGGGGGGGTTCCTATACTTGTCCTTTCCTATACGTTCTCGCGTCGATGCCTTATCTTATTATTTTTTTTCGCGTGCGATACCCTGCGTATGACCGTATGACTAGTGTTAGGGGGTTGGGAAGGAGGATGAGGAGGCTGGGGGAATTAGAAGGGACAAAGGAATTAAGGGGACAGCGAAGTGGGCTTCCGCCAAGCAAATCCGACCCGACGGGTAGCTGTGCTGGTGTTGGATGCAACAGCCATGGCCCTCCCAACCTTGATCATCCTAATTCCGAAGAAAATAAGGCTTATGGATGATCCCTTTTCTCGCCGGGGGGTCATACCTCACTATCCCTCATCGATCCCTGCATGGCTCCTAAACAAAAATCTTCTAGCAATTCATTTCCAATTCATTAACAATATTTATTTTTATCGATAGTGCCTAAAGCTAAATACATGGGTAGAAGGGAAATGATATATAGTTATGGGTGGAGTATAAGCTAGGGTAATAAGAGAATTAAAACTACAGGAATAATAATTTTAAATAATAGGAATAAAACATATGATCTCAAGAACAGGTGGTAGGGTACTGGGAATAATTGAATGAATAATAACAATAATAATGAATATTTAAGTAGGAACTTTTGTAATTTAAGATTTCTTCATTTTCGGTGTTTTTGTATTAATGCAAAAGTAAGAGTAACTAATAGCCGTCGCATAGGTGTGAAGCACCTGCTGCCGCTGATCTGTGCTAAAGCTTAAAGCTTCTTAAGCTCTGGAGCTTTTCGTGGGCTTAAGGCCTCTTTACAACAAAAAAAAAGCTCCAACATAATTTAGGGAAAAATCAAAGAATACGGGCGACCGGGCTCATGTATGGTTTTTTTTTTTCTTTTGTCTCTTTATGTTAAAAGTTTATAAACGTTAACTGGGGGTTCGTTCACTTACGTACGTTCATGTTCCGGCCACGTCCAAAAGATCTTTCGGCGAGGGGAATACCTGTAAGTTTTGAAGAGAAGAGAGAGCACACACACATGCACACGCATGACCACGGCTAACACCAGATTATCTTGATCTTCTTTCTTTCTTTTTCTTTTTGTTTAGGCCTTTTTTTTTTTTGAGCATATATAGTTCCTAAATCAAATTATTCCATCTTTAACTTATATATTTTATACTTTATTCAATATTTATTCGTTTATTTAGATTCGTTGGGGTAGGTCTTGATCCATAGACCAAGGTGTTGGCGCACGGAAAAAGCTCCAAGCAGCTGGTTTCGTTTTATATGCACAAAGGGGTCAACGGCCTAACAAGCGCACATAAGATCTTTGGGAATAATCGCACAATGGGCCACAAGAGGTTCACACGAGTTCTGCCCGTTCCGTTGGGGTTTATTTAACACATTTAACCTTCACATGTCATGATCTGGCTTTTAGGTTAGGGCGAAGCACGGTGACAAAAAAATTCGGGTCAGGGTCTTTTTTTCCTGGCAAGGAAGATCACTTGGCACTTTTTGTTTACGGCGCTTGGCCCGGTGGCTGGAAGGCCCACTCTCGGTCGCGACGGCTCGCGCTGGGGCGGCGAAGATCTCGCTGCTGGCGGCGCTAAAGCTCGGAAACGGCTGAGGGGCCGCTCTCTGTCGGCGCTGAAGCTCGGGAACTGCTGAAGGGCTCGCTGTGGTGGATGGCGTTGGGGCTTTATGTGGAGCTTCCCAACTCTACGGTGGACCGCGTTGGCGGAGGGCGTTGGGTGGAGCTTCCCAACTGGGGTTGGGGGGTCTTGCTTCCGAAAGGCCGGCGGATCGTGCTGATCTCCGAAGAACTTTTATTTGATTTTTAACTTTTATTAAACTTTTTTTTTTTTGATCTGGATAAGCACGTCTCTACTGTTCGGATACCACGAGGAGAGAGAGAGCTGCTTCTCCCGGAAATCAAGGCCTCATCCCCTCGTTCTTCCCTTTTTCTTTTCGATTTGTCAAAATGACAGTGGGAGGAGGAGGCCGATTAAAACGTCAGCCAAACAAAATAATATGGGCAGCCCACGGTGACGAAGCGCACCCAGTAGATGGCGTGTTAAAAGCTTAGCTTTCTTGGACCCAACAGAAGACTTAGCCTATTCGCGTAGCATAATTTTAGGGAAAATTAAGACGTCGATGAAACAATTTTTTTTCTTACAACAAGCGCACTACATAATCCCCCCCACTTAAATCACGCTTGGGTTGGGACACCCAAAGTGGGATCCGCGCTTGTAACAATTCATGTCAAGGTTTTATATCCTTGGTATGAAATTTGCCTACAATGCGGCCTTGAAGATCTTCAAGTTCGTAATAGCAGTTTCCTAGCTTCCTGCGCACTCGGGACTTTATAAAGGTTGGTGCTAACTTTGCGCTAAAGCCCTTAGCGAAATTGCTTTGCTGAAAGTTACGTCTATATACTTCCTGTCCATCCCTATAGGAAATTTTTCTCGTTCGTAAGTTATAGGATCTGGCATTTCGGAAGTGCTGGGCCTGTATAGAGCCTTTTGCTTTGCTGCGAATTATGTCGAAGGAATCTTCCCGCGAAAATTGGACACCGCGATCTTCTAACATGTCTAGGTTACGCATCAGTTTATAGCTACTAGCATCGGTTACCATATGCTGTCCAAAAGCAAGCCGATACGGGGTAGTGCTTATGGCTAAATGATGACTAGACCGAAGTGCACAGCAAATGCTGCTTAATTTCTCATCCCAATTACGTTGATCCGGGTCAACATAACTTTTGATGGCCGCCAGAACGGATCTATTTACTCTCCCCGAAGCATTGGCTTGAGGAGAATAAAAGGCAGTATAGACATGAGAGATATTATATTTGTCAAGCAGGGAGTTAAACGTGTGAGATTTAAATTGGACCCCATTATCGCTTACGATGGTTTCGGGGACCCCGAAACAGTGAAAGAGGTCTTCTTCCAGGAAGCGTTTTATGGAATCTGCTGTAAATTTTCGTACGGGCTTCAAAAATGGAAATTTTGACAGATGGTCTAACACGACAAAGATGCCAATATTTCCTGACTTGCTTCTCGGATAAGGTCCTAAAAAGTCTACAAATAATTTTTGAAAGAATCGAGAAGGTAATCCCGTATTTCCCATTGGTGGCTTTAAGGGTTGATTTGGATGCTTCGTGGTTTTACAGATATGGCAATTATTTATGAGTTCTTTGACATCCACCGCTAAGTTTGGCCAATAATAAGATCGCCTGAGTCTTTCAAGGGTTTTATTTATCCCACTGTGGGCACACAAGGGATCCTCATGGGCAGCTTTGAGGACGGGTTTTTTTTGATCTGGATAAGCACGTCTGTACTGTTCGGATACCACGAGGAGAAAGAGAGCTGCTTCTCCCGGAAATCAAGGCCTCATCCCCTCGTTCTTCCCTTTTTCTTTTCGATTTGTCAAAATGACAGTGGGAGGAGGAGGCCGATTAAAACGTCAGCCAAACAAAATAATATGGGCAGCCCACGGTGACGAAGCGCACCCAGTAGATGGCGTGTTAAAAGCTTAGCTTTCTTGGATCCAACAGAAGACTTAGCCTATTCGCGTAGCATAATTTTAGGGAAAACGAGGGGGAACGTTGTGAGTTGCTGCGGACACCGCAACTCTACGGTTATACCCGATACTAAGTCAGTATGGCTCTCCTCCGGCAGACGCCGCTAATATTTAACGACACGACAAAGAGTGCGTGCGAGAGAGACAGAAAATCAGTCTGAGCGTGACGTCGGGCGCTGCGTAGCCACTGCAAATTGATTTGTTCCTTTTGGCTATAAAAATGATCTGATCCGATCCAGATTCAGCAATCTAATAGATATGGTCATTATCTATGATTCTGCGTTTTTAGTTTTCTCAAATCTGCAATATTGTGGATGCAACAGATTTTCGTCCTTTGTGGGGGCGGAAGGGGGTGGGGGCGAAATTTTGAGATATACGTTTTATAGTGAGATCTAACAGGAGTGTGGATACCAAATTTGGTTACTCTAGCCTTAATAGTCTCTGAGAATTGTGGTTGCCCCAGATTTTCGTCCTTTGCGGGGGCGGAAGGGGGTGTGGCGAAATTTTAGTTTTCTCAAATCTGCAATATGCATGGGAATTATTTTTATACCCGATACTCAAAATGAGTATTGGGGTATATTAGATTTGTGGTAAAAGTGGATGTGTGTAACGTCCAGAAGGAATCGTTTCCGACCCTATAAAGTATATATATTCTTGATCAGCATCAATAGCCGAGTCGATTGAGCCCTGTCTGTCTGTCCGTCTGTCCGTCCGTCCGTCTGTCCGTCTGTCCGTCCCCTTCAGCGCCTAATGCTCAAAGACTATAAGAGCTAGAGCAACGATGTTTTGGATCCAGACTTCTGTGATATGTCACTGCTCCAAAAATATTTCAAAACTTTGCCCCGCCCACTTCCGCCCCCACAAAGGGCGAAAATCTGTGGCATCCACAATTTCGACGATACGAGAAAACTAAAAACGCAGAATCGTAGAAGATGACTATATCTTCTAGAGTGCAAAATCTGAACCAGATCGTATAATTATTACAGCCAGAATCACGAAAACAATTTCACTCTTTCTCGCTCTGTCTCACTCTAACACACAGGTTTCATGGTCGGTTTTGCCAATTGCAAAATATGAGTTCAAGGATCTCAGAACCTATAAAAGCCAGAGCAACCAAATTTGGTATCCACACTCCTGTGATATCGGACCTTGACCGTTTCCTGTCCAAATTTCGCCACACCCCCTTCCGCCCCCGCAAAGGACGAAGATCTGAGGCAACCACAATTCTCAGAGACTATTAAGGCTAGAGTAACCAAACTTGGTGCACACACTCCTTTAAGATGTCACTATAAAACGTATATCTCAGAATTTCGCCCCACCCCCATCCGCCCCCACAAAGGACGAAAATCTGTTGCATCCACAATATTGCAGATTTGAGAAAACTAAAAACGCAGAATCATAGATAATGACCATAAAATAATATTTTTTCTAACCAGATTTGGCAGATTCATTAAGTCATTATAATCATATATCACCTATTTAAGTAGGTTTCCATTAGGTTCAGTTCGAAAATTACGAACTAATGAGTGCTATTACCGGGGCTACCCCGTTTCCTATCAATCAAATTCTGTATCACATATTGAACAAAAATCAAGTTCAAACTAACGTTCATCGTAGTAGCCCGTAAATTATTGTAACAAGTAACATAGGTTTCCAAAATTCATAATTCAATCGGCAGTAGAGACGGAAAGGTTAAACAAAATAAATAATTCAATCGGCAGTAATGATACAAAAATATTTTTGAAGAATATATTGAAAAAAAATCAAGTTCAAACTAACGTTCATCGTAGTAGCCCGTAAGTTAGTGTAACTAGTAACATTGGTTTCCAAATTTCATAATTCAATCGGCAGTAGAGACGGAAAGGTTAAAAAAAAAATTTAAAATTCAATCGGCAATAATACAAGAATATTTTTCAATTTTTTTTAAGTTCAACTAACGTTCATCGTAGTAGTCCGTAAATTAGTGTAACTAGTAACATTGGTTTCCAAATTTCATAATTCAATCAGCAGTATAGAAGGAAAGATGCCTCGCCGCCGAGCTTCACGTCGTAAGCTGATGACCAAGACAGCTGACCAAACGGAGGCTCAAACCATGTCCGAAGCTGCTCTGGAGGAGACCGATGAGCTTGAGAAGTGCGCTAATCAAGTGGACACTAATACCATGGGGGAGGGTGAGTGAATGCAAATGATTGGTAATACATTAACGCAATACACACCATATCCTTTTCAGGTACCGAGCCCCCACACAGCCGAGCTCGCAGCAGCTCCCCTGATCGCGAACGTTGCGGCAGTCCCCAGGGCTCCCAGGGCTCCCTGTCGCCGCACTCCCTCGAACAATCGTTGGACCAGGATAACCCCTTTGATGTGCCAGCCGTAGTGTTCGAACGTTGGCCGCGCGCCGATGAGTTGGTGCTCTCCGACGCCGGCAGCCCGCTGGCTTTCAAGAAAAACTGGGATGACTGTGCTGATGTGTACATTTACTGCGAGAGTGGTGTGATCACCGTGAGGCCCTACAAAATGACCGTGCCCAGTAAGCACATTATGATGCAACTGGACGAGAAGGCACTCCAGCAAGTGAAGATCTTGCATGCCCATCTGGAGCTGCTTATTGAAATGGCCACAAAGGTGGACGAGATGTAGGATATATGGGGATCGAATTAATAATTACAGACAGCTACACTTAACACTTACATACTTCATACGTCAATATTCGACTCCTTCATTATCATATTTTAAGTGGCTCTGTTCAAGTGTTTCTTGGTTGTTGTTCTCTTGCTTCTTGGTTGTAAAATTAATTAATACAATTAAATACTTTTAAATAGATGTGTAAATAAATATCTATGTTTGAGCTCGCAGAAGTTTCTTTTCGTCTCAATTTGTTTTCTAATTTAGATTTTTTAAACATGTTGCTATTGTGTTGCATGTGTCTCCGTGAGTGTGAAAAAGAAGAGAATGGCATGCCCCGACTGAAGGAAATATCCTTGATTCCTAGACTCCATCAAATCAGGGACATCTTTTCGTGGAACGCCAGGATCGGCCCACAAATAACGGAGCTGAGGGTTTTGGCTAGCCCAAAAAGTATGTTTGATATTTTGTGAGTGGGCCATGCCAGCCCAGAAGTATGTCATACTTTGGGGACTGTACACAGTAGTAGAGTTTAAGCGAGCGGGAACTTTGTGAGCCGCGGCAAGGGCCACGGCTTTACTGAACTCAATTACTATATACAAATGTGAGCTTATGATTAATGTTATTTATACAATAAATTTTATATGTGGTTGTCACTGTTCGCAAAAGGGGCCAATTGATTTTTTCCCACGAACAATTTTCATAGTAATCGCTCGAACCGTTTTTATATATATTCGATTTGATCGGTTTTCATTTTCTTGCAATTTTGCTTAAATCTTTCTCTTCTTTTCTATTCTCTCACAAACAACAGCCGTTTTATCTAGTTCCCTTTTGCCAGAGTATGCACATTGCACGAGGATGAGTGAGATAGAGCGATAGAGAGAATTAGAGGGCGCGTGGAAGGGGAGCTCAGCCGCGGCAATTTCTTTTTTCCTTCCGATCTAATACAGATTCGGCAATCTGCTAGATATTCTCCAGTAAGGGGCGTGCCAGGTCCTTTTTGATCGGCTTGATCAGCTGGAAAGGAAAGTAAAGGACAATTTGCTTGGTTTTAATATAGATTTTCTTTATATATTTCTTTGTATACATATATATTCGAGTGTATGCACACAACTGCTTGGATTAACACATCCTAAAACTGGGCTTTGAATGATGCTCGTAATACTTAGGGAGTTTGAGGATGGGGTCTTGGGATTATTGAGCCTCGTAACAGAGAGAGAAATCGAAGTAATTATTTGTTAATTTGGGACACTACTTTGGCCTCACTGTGTTTTGTGCTGAAATTGGGGCTGTCCAAAGTGTTTACAGGAGTTCAAGTTATTTGTGGTGTTGTGTGATATCCTGGGTCCTCGTTTATAAAGTGTGTTCTTATAAAGGGAAGCTATTACTGATTGCCTTGAAGCGGTTTCAAGAGTGGGATTTACAAACCTAAAATTAACTATTTACATGTCTCGGATGTTGCACCATTTGTAGGAACAGATAAATCATATATGTATTCAAATTTTGAATGGAGCTTGCGGGATTATACAAATTGGTTATAAGTTTCTTATTTTGATGAAGGGGCAAACATTTGTTGTAGAATTTTATTTGTATTATTTAATAACCGCACAAAAAATACATCGTATGTTCATCGTGCCCGATCCTACTCGATGTAGATGTCCTCGATGGGATAAGCAGTTTCAATGAATTTCTGATAGAAACGCTGAAAGGCCCGTCTGAGGAAGGATACAAGAATATATGTTAAGGTTTATCTTTGTGAGCATTTGATTTGAATGAAAACATTACCCAACTGCCTCGGCCACTGGCCTGGTGGACTCTGAGCCCTTGAAGACGTGGCAGGCAAAGCGCTGCACTGTGGGATGCTTCGTAATGAAGCCAATGAAGCGATGATCGCGAGGGTGAAATGCACAGAACGAGACGTTCTTTAGCGAGTAGAAATAGTCGATGCAGGGCTTCTTTTCCTTTTTGTTCTAAGGGGAGAACAAACACAAAGGCTTCCTGAAGGATGACTCATTAACAGTTAGAGCGACATTCAGTACTTACATTGGGGCCCGAACGATCCACCATGCGTAGTCCCTGATCGGAGACCTTCAGAATACAGGTCTGTCCGGTGGGGGAGGCACCGTATTCGCCCACGATTTTGCGTACCGCTTGACAGACCACGCCGGTGCCCTTGTGCGCCAGCGTCTCCACGGATCCGAGGTATCCAAGCAGATAGCGCTCCTTCTTCACCAGCTGCACCGTCGGATCGAACTCGTTGTAGTCCAAGTCGACGGCATAGGCCGACGGGAAGATGCCCTGCCTTCCTGTGCGCAAGTTCACGCCCTCGCACCACAAGTCCTCGGCCTCCTTCTGCACGTAGATGGCATCGCCGATCTCCAGCTCGATCTCGTCATGATGTCGTGGCACAAACTTGTGCAGTCCGCGGTGTGTGGCCTCCAGCATCTCCAACTGCCCGAAGGGCACGCCACCAAATGGCGGAGGAAACGGTGACTGGGAGACGGGCGATGTGATCTGTGGCGACATGCTCTTGAAGTCATTCGGGGAGTGCGCTGTGCTGTGGCCACTGTCCACATCCCCCAGGCTCTGCAGCCGCTCCGAATCGGGGCTGGAGTCTTCATCCATTAGATAGCCGCACTTCAGCGAGAGGAATGAGCGTTGTTGTCCGGTGCGCGGTGCAGACAAGGGACCTCCAATGATTCCGCCGCCTCCAGTTCGAAACTCATCGGCCAGCGATCCGTAGTTAGTGCCACCTAAAAGATGCAGAATGGAAGCTGCAACAAGGCCATGAGTGGGTAAGATTTCAGCTACGAATGGGGCAAGGATTCCCTCTTCTTACATTTCTGGTTTTTTGGTATCTCGGGCAACTTGCGACGTCGCCGTGTGGCTGCCGCATTCGGAGTCAACAGATCCGTGCTGGCGCCAATGGTCACGGGGGCCGACTAGAGAGCATTGGGGGCCATTCCCATGATGCCGCCAATGGCATCCTGATGGTTCAATGGGTGATGCCGATGTGAGTTGAACGAGTCGTTTGTGTCGAGAGAACCGTCCGATGAGAGTGTGACTTTGAGACCATCCCCCAGCTCGTCGTCCTCCACTTGGCGCAGCTTGGGCTCACGTTCACGTTCCGCCATGCCCATGCCCCCAATGCCATCCTCCTGGTCCGAGCCATCGCCATCGCTCTTCGAGGAGGTGGAGTCCTCCATATCATCGTTGGGAATTAAACTGAGGCAGAGTAGAGGAATTGTTTTGAGGACAGAATATTGAAGGACAGAACACGAGAGAATAACATCTTGAAAATTCGATATTTCAAAGAATGTTATCCAGAGGTTCTTTCGGAGCCACGTGTTTCGTTCGGGGAAAAAAAGACTTTTTTTTTTACTTACGAGTAAAATGCATGGGAATTATTTTTATACCCGATACTCAAAATGAGTATTGGGGTATATTAGATTTGTGGTAAAAGTGGATGTGTGTAACGTCCAGAAGGAATCGTTTCCGACCCTATAAAGTATATATATTCTTGATCAGCATCAATAGCCGAGTCGATTGAGCCCTGTGTGTCTGTCCGTCTGTCCGTCCGTCCGTCTGTCCGTCTGTCCGTCCCCTTCAGCGCCTAATGCTCAAAGACTATAAGAGCTAGAGCAACGATGTTTTGGATCCAGACTTCTGTGATATGTCACTGCTCCAAAAATATTTCAAAACTTTGCCCCGCCCACTTCCGCCCCCACAAAGGGCGAAAATCTGTGGCATCCACAATTTCGACGATACGAGAAAACTAGAATCGTAGAAGATGACTATATCTTCTAGAGTGCAAAATCTGAACCAGATCGTATAATTATTACAGCCAGAATCACGAAAACAATTTCACTCTTTCTCGCTCTGTCTCACTCTAACACACAGGTTTCATGGTCGGTTTTGCCAATTGCAAAATATGAGTTCAAGGATCTCAGAACCTATAAAAGCCAGAGCAACCAAATTTGGTATCCACACTCCTGTGATATCGGACCTTGACCGTTTCCTGTCCAAATTTCGCCACACCCCCTTCCGCCCCCGCAAAGGACGAAAATCTGAGGCAACCACAAATCTCAGAGACTATTAAGGCTAGAGTAACCAAATTTGGTGCACACACTCCTTTAAGATGTCACTATAAAACGTATATCTCAGAATTTCGCCCCACCCCCATCCGCCCCCACAAAGGACGAAAATCTGTTGCATCCACAATATTGCAGATTTGAGAAAACTAAAAACGCAGAATCATAGATAATGACCATATCTATTAGATTGCTGAATCTGGATCACATCGGATCATTTTTATAGCCAATACGAACAAATCAATTTGCACTGGCTACGAAGCGCCCGACGTCACGCACAGACTGATTTTCTGTCTCTCTCGCACGCACTCTTTGTCGTGTCGTTTAATATTAGCGCCGTCTGCCGGAGGAGAGCCATACTGACTTAGTATCGGGTATAACTGTAGAGTTGCGGTGTCCGCAGCAACTCACAACGTTCCCCCTCGTTTTTTTTGGTGTTACCAAATGTCATGTGGAATATGCGAATGGCAGATAGGTGGGTAAGAAGAGTAAAAAGGTAAAACTAATCAGAAAACTACGAAAAATATACAATTAACTACAGAAAAAATACTTTAATTTATAAAAACTTATTCCTAATATCACAGGCAAGTAACTAAAACTATGGACAAACTATCTACGGACATGCAAAAACTACAGAAACAACAGGATTGACATCTACAACAAATACATTGATGCAGACAAGGTAAAATAAAGGATAATTGACTTACATTTACACACATATAAACATATTAATTACAATTTATTTTATTTCTAACAGGTGGACAAACAACAACGGAGCACCGGCGGGCATATCAAACGCAATGCGAACATTACGCTGTATACCGGCCGGCTCTGTTGTCCCCCTGTGTGTTGTTAATTGGCTGGATGTGACGACAGCGTCATCAGATGAGGCCTCCTTTTACGCCCCTTTGGCAGGAAATTGATGATGTTGATGGCGAGGCAGCTTCTTAATGATCAGCTCTGTCTGTGTATTGGCAGGTACGTGTGATTTTTGTGTGTTTTGGCCGTTTTTCGTTGTTGTCCGTATTAACGTCTTTTTCTTTGTTGTAGTAGCTGTCTCTGGATCGACGATTGGGCACATCAATAGGCGCCGCCCGATCGCATGCTTTCGCGTGCGCTGGCGATTTGTGCCCTCCATATTTCGCCCAGGCCATCCAGCGCCTCGAATGGATCGTGGTCGGTGCATTCGTCGTCATCTTCATCGTTAATTGCTTCGCAGTCCATATCGGATTCGGAGTCCGATATGGCTGCGGCGTCATGGTGCGTATTTGCAGTTGATCGTGGCGATGGCTGTGTGGATGCTGCTGCTGCTGTTGTTGTCCGTTGTGGCGGCACTCCCCCCGTGCTCCCGTCCCTTGCCCTTGCGTCCCTTGCGTCAGTTTCGTTGAAATTGCTGCCAGCCTTTCTTCCAGTTCTCTAATTTTTCTGGGATCTCTTTTCAGGATATGGGCACAGCTCCCATTGCACTGGGCGCCTGTCTGCTGCTGTACCTGGTGTTGGCGTGGCTCCGGAGCACGATTTGGGATCGGCTGCATCGGCAGGACCCTCTGGTGTTGGTGCCCCTCGGCCAGTGGCCGGGGATGTTGGTCGCGATGCTGCAGCTGTTGCCGATGCTATCGACCCGGACCGCGTTGGCGTTGCTGCTGCGGCTGTGGGTGGAGTGGCTGTGTGGGTGGCTGCTGCTGGCGCTCCGCTCTTGCGCGTCGGCTTGCTGGCCCTCCTCTGTCTTCTCCCTCTCCCGTTACTCCCGAACTGTTTTGAGTGTCCGAGAGCGTGAGAGGCGGGAAAAGTGGCGTCCCCTCTGTTTTCGATCCCGTTATGGGCGCCGTTTTATCCGCATTTGCGGGTATCGTTGGTATTGGTGTTGTAATTTGCATGGCTGTGTCTGTATTGGTGTGTATACAGCCTCCAACATTGACAGACTTACCGTTTGTATTGGCGGGACGGCAGCAGCCGCCGTCGCTGTGGCGTCGCTGGAGCTGTGCTTATATTGGTGTCTCTGCATTGGCAGCCGCTGCTGCTATCGTTGTAGTTGGCTGCTGCTAGGGCGCCTCTGCGGGCCGCTCTGCCGCCGTCGCTGTGGCGCCTGCTCGTTCCCCTCTTGGCCATTCCTCTTGTCATTTTAGTTGCTGGTGTAGGTTTTTTCCTTTCGTCAAGTTAATTGCAGTTGTTTTTTGTGTTTTTATTAGGTCTTTTATTGGCACTTTCTATCTCTTTACACAGTTTTCTCTCGTTAGTTTGTGTTTTTATAGATTAATCTTATAAATTATTTATTGGCGAGAAGAAAGCTTGTCGGTAGTAGTTATAGTGGTGGTGGGGGGGAAGGGACTTTTTGTCATGTCAGCGGGGCACGGCACGGCACGGCACACGACAGACACCACAAAAAGGAAAACAGGGCACCACAGGAAATGGCGACACGGCAAAGAACAATCAAAACGAGGGGGAACGTTGTGAGTTGCTGCGGACACCGCAACTCTACAGTTATACCCGATACTAAGTCAGTATGGCTCTCCTCCGGCAGACGGCGCTAATATTAAACGACACGACAAAGAGTGCGTGCGAGAGAGACAGAAAATCAGTCTGAGCGTGACGTCGGGTGCTGCGTAGCCAGTGCAAATTGATTTGTTCCTTTTGGCTATACAAATTATCTGATCTGATCCAGATTCAGCAATCTGATAGATATGGTGGTTATCTATGATTCTGCGTTTTTAGTTTTCTCGAATGTGCAATATTGTGGGTGCAACAGATTTTCGTCCTTTGTGGGGGCGGAAGGGGGTGGGGCAAAATTCTGAGATATTCGTTTTATAGTGAGATCTAACAGAAGTGCGGATACTAAATTTGGTTACTCTAGCCTTAATAGTCTCTGAGATTTGTGGATGCCCCAGATTTTTGTCCTTTGCGGGGGGTGTGGCGAAATTTGGACACGAAACGGTCAAGGTCCGATATCACAGGAGTGTGGATACCAAATATGGTTGCTCTGGCTTTTGTAGTCTCTGAGATCCTTGAACTCATATTTTGCAATTGGCAAAACCGACCATGAAACCTGTGTGTTAGAGAGAGACAGAGCGAGAAAGAATGAAATTGTTTTCTTGATTCTGGCTATAATAATTATACGATCTGGTTCAGATTTTGCACTCTAGAAGATATAAACATCTTCTACGATTCTGCATTTTAGTTTTCTCGTATCGTCGAAATTGCAGCAGGAATCGTAGCAGGATCGAAAACATCGTTGCTCTTGCTCTCATAGTCTTTGAGCACTAGGCGCTGAAGGGGACGGACAGACGGACGGACGGACGGACAGACAGACAGGGCTCAATCGACTCGACTATTGATGCTGATCAAGAATATATATATTTTATAGGGTCGGAAACGATTCCTTCTGGACGTTACACGTATCCACTTTTACCACAAATCTAATATACCCCAATACTCATTTTGAGTATCGGGTATATTAATATACCCCAATACTCATTTTGAGTATCGGGTATAATTAGAACTTTGTGCAGCACATCTTCTGGCAAAATGTATTCAACGGGTGAAAGTATGCGGTTGGAAGTAATGTAGAGTGCTATGCCTGAGTGATTCTACTATTACTCTAGCCTGGATAAAGAATGGAGACAATAAAGACAAGTTTTTTAGGCGTCGAACTGACGAAGTAAGAAAGATTAAGGAAATTAAATGTGGACACGTTAGAACTGAAGACAATCCAACAGATGTAGCATCAAGGGGCATTAGTGCAGATAAGCTAAAAGATTTTAAGATTTGGTGGAAAGGGCCTCAATGGTTGGCGAAATCTAAGGAACATTGGCCAAAAGAGAAGAATTGGCCAAAAAAGAAGAAAAAGTGAAGAAAAATTAGTTGTTGGCACAACAATGGTAATAGCAAAAAATAACATTTTTTGTGAATTATTACAAAAAATATTCGTGTATGCATAAACTAGAAAGAGTCATTGCATATGTATTGAGGTTTATTCAAATCAAAACCAAAAATAAAGAATTTCCTTCATTTTTGACAGTGAAGGAGATTAAGAGCGGAGATTAAAGGAGAAGGAGATTAATACTCATCATATAAAAACTATCAAAAGTCAACAAATACACAACTCAAACTACTTACCAAATTTTCGGCAAATCCAAAGTCAAAGCCTGAAAATAAAGCAAAACACAAAAAGTTTTTATATCATTTACAGATAGCAGATTTACAGAAACTCACATCCTCCAGACCCATACGCATCCCGGGTGGCCGGACCAGCAGCCACTCGGTTGAGCGAGCCAATACACAACGTTGACCAACGCCAATCCACAGGCAACGCATCATGGGTGGCCGGACCAGCAGCCACTCGGCCGAGCGGGCAAATCCGAGCTTAATCTAAAACTAAAATTAAAATAAAGCAAAAAAAAAAAAAGTAAATAATTGTAATAAATACCACATTTGTAATCGATATTTATGTTATCCTATGTTGCCAAAACTTGTCATTTGTCAGATATAATGTTAAATGTTGCTAGATGTAATAAGAGCATTAAAGAAAGTTTGCCTTAAGGTCAAATTAAAGAAATGTGCCTTAAGCCAATTTAAACATCAAAACAATGCATACTGGGTGGCCGGACCAACAGCCACTGGAATGCAGGCAAGTCTCACGCTTCTTTGGCATCACATCCCCATGCCAATGCCTATATCTCCGACACCGCATCCCGGTTGGCCGGACCAGTTCGCCACTCGGTAAATCGCAGCCAATCCTCACATCGTTGGCATCACTATGCGATGCCAATGCCAATCCTCTGTCAATGCAAGCCAATACCGTAACTTGTGTTACCCAGCCACTTTACAGCCATGTCTGCTACTACACATATGTAGATAAGCAGTAGGCGACACACTTATTGTATAATATGCCATTTCAACGGTATAAACACAATAAAAACAACTCTCTCATTTGAGAGACTGTCAGTTTTGTTCGCATAGTCGAACACATCACAAAAATGGGAGTGAACAACTATGTTCTTGACTACCAAGATGGCGGCATGGTCAGAATTGTATGCCCCACCAGAAGATCCTACAAAAAGCTGCTAATGTGCGTTGATGATGACGAGCTTCTGCCAGTAATCTCCTCCAGTGAGTCAGAGAGTGAGCGAGTAAGTACCGCTCAGCCATTCAACTCAAATACAACTGCTGTTGAGAAAACACTCAACAACCAAGGCAAAAGGCCTGCAGCTCCACTCTTCCCTCTGTCCAAAACCGCCAAAAAAATGGTTAAGTTCCCTCAAGTACAGCCATCTGGTGGACTCCGCATCATGTTCATTGTTGTGAACTCCTTCAGAACCTTGCGGAACCACTTCAGGAACGGTGAATGCACCACCCCATCTTATACGTATCAACTCAAAACGGAAAGAGGATATAGAATCATAATCAGGGATCTCCACCATACCACGGATAAAGATTACATCATTGAAATGCTGGCTAGCTATGGACATGAGGCCACATTCGTTCGCCGCATGACTTGTCGCGGAACCCAAGACCCTTCAACATGTTCAATGTTCAATGCCATCGGTGCCAAAAAATTGGCCACACACACAACTATTGGACAGCACCCCTCAACAACATGCCAAAAAACCTTGCAGCAACCGGCTAAATGTGCAAACTGCAACGGCCCTCACCCAGCCAGCTATAGAGGCTGCATCTCCTTTAAAAATGCAGAAATGCGCAAAAAGCCGAGTGAATTGGCCCAAGCCAATATGCTACTGCAGAATCTTGGTATGCCGGCCATAGAATCGAAGCCAAAGCCGACATCGCCAATCAAGCAAACCTCGCAATCCACAACTGAACGCTCTAAGCTCCAGTACGCACCAAGAAGCACCCTCCGCTTCAAACCAGGCCCTGAGCTACGCTGCAGTCGCCAAAGTGAACCTTCCAGCGCAAAAACAACCAACAACCACTACAGCAAGAACGAAGATCAAGATCGAAGACGAAGCCAAAGCCTAACGCACGCTTGCAGAATCAACTCATTAAGCATCTCAGCCGAATTCGATCCAAGAGCTCAAATCAATCTTTAAACACAAATCACCCACAAATCAGCAATAAAAACAACAACAATAACATTGACATCTCAACAGCCTTAATGTGAAGTTAGACAAGCTTATATCTCTCCTACTAGTGCAGTCAACGAGGCAACAATTAACTAGACTCAGCCCATTCAGAGCCTTGAAAATAGGATGTCTTTACTTGAGAAGACTCTTGACCGAATCTTATTACGACTCTCTCCACTTACAGAAGACAATGAATCCTTAAATGCCTAATAATTCCATGATAACCAAAATCGCCTTCTGGAACGCTGCTGGGCTCTCAAACAAACTACCTGAACTGAATGCTTATTTGACAGACAACAATATAGACATCCTACTATTATCTGAATCCCACCTAAAAGACGACTCTGATCTCGTAATAGACGATTATCATGTTTACATGGCAAACCACCCGTCTAACCGGAGCAGAGGAGGAGCGGCGATTATCATAAAATGCAACATCCCAAACATTTCCCTCCCACCAACAAGAAAAGACTCCATCCAGATGTGCACCGTGGCTGCAACAATGAAATCGGTGCGATCTATTGTCCACCTACGCATAATTGGATTGATACACAATTCAAACAGGTTTTTGACTCTCTGGGTAGCCGATTCATCGTAGCTGGGGATTGGAACGCCAAAAGTCAGTGGTTGGGCAATGCAAGATCTTGTAGAAGTGGAGCTGAACTTCTGAAATGCATTCAGGAAAGCGATCAGGAACATACTGGCCACTGGATCCCCCACCCACTTCCCTTCAAATCGACGACATATACCATCTGCAATGGACTCTGCGGTTTACAAGGGTATCAGGCACAATTTAATCCATATTGAAACATCTTATGACAGGTTCTGATCACAATATACAGATCATAAGTCTCCTCCTCAGACCGGAATCTACTAAAAAGTTACCCCTTTTACCATATAATGCAAGTATCAAAAAATTTCAAATTTATCTTGATCAGCGAATCCACCGTGAAACGGAGCTACACAATGAAGATGACATTGACGATGCTATTTCCATCATCGAAAAGAACATCTTCAATGCTGCCGAATCTGCCTCACAAACTTCACGAAACCAGTTTGGACTCTATGGACAGCAAAACCTTCATCTTGACCGACAAACACTAAAAGCAATAGAACTAAAGAAATTACTATGTAAAATCAAGCAGAAAGATAATTTCCCCCACCCTCTCATCTCAGTTACCATAAATCAACTTACAAATCGAATCAAAAAGGAAATCAAACTACAAAAAGCCAACAAAATAAGTAGACTGTTACAATCCATTGATCCGACGGACAGATACAGCATGCAAAAGCTGTGGCTACTCACTAATTCCATCAAGAGGCAGCCTATCCCAAATCCTCCAGTTCGAAAGCATGTGGCTGATGGACAGCAAACTCCTGCTGGTCCATGGTGCAAAACCACAGAAGAAAAAGCTGAAGCCTTTGCACAGCATCTCGAACTACGGTTTACTCCTAGAATCACGGCAGCTCTAGAAGACAGGGAAGACATCGAATCAGTGCTACAACGTAACAATTCCCCAGACGAACAACAAATCAGACCAGTTACCTTAAATGAATTAAAAACTGAAATCAAAAAACTCAAGTCAAGAAAGTCACCTGGATTTGATAATATCGATAACCGCGTCATAAAAGCCTTACCGTTATCTGCCATTTCCTACCTTTTGCTGATATTCAACGCTGCCTTGCATATTGGGTATTTCCCAAAGGCTTGGAAATGTGCTAAAATAACAATGATTCAGAAACCTGGAAAACCGCCGGTATCCTACAGGCCTATCAGTCTTCTATCAGGATTTTCAAAACTTTTCGAGCGCCTCATTCAAACACGTCTCTTTGATGAAGAACACTTTGCCTTGGCCATACCCCAAATCATCAATTCGGTTTTAGAAGTCAGCACTCCGCTGAACAACAAGTTGGACGAGTAACTCAATTTATCCTCAGGTCATATGAACAACAACGACATTGCTGTGCTTTTTACATGGACATCCAGGAAGCTTTTGATAGAGTCTGGCATCAAGGTCTACTCTGCAAACTTAAAACCATAATACCGGACAAATTATACATTCTACTCACCAATTATCTTATGGATAGAACCTTCAAAGTCGTCTGTTGTAATAATACCATATCAAGTCAAAAGCAAGTAGCTGCAGCAGTCCAATATATACACTGCTGACATGCCACAACCACAAAGAACCAACGACAAGGCAATGAATCCATGGAGAGGCTTCTAGCTAACGCTCACTCCTGGTCAAAAAAATGGGGAATTACCATAAGTCTCACGAAAACTGCTCGTCTTGCACACACTCTCACCTGCGCAACAACAGACTGCAGCACCTAGACTTGCTGGTCAACACCTACCCAAAAAAGCGGTCCTTCCATACCTTGGTGTGCAGATGGATGAAAAGCTCAACTTCAACAAACATGTAACTGCTGTAGTCACCAAAACTAGGGCCCGGCTAAAAAAGATTGATTGGTTAATCGGCAGAAGAAGCAAACTTACCCTCTAAGAGCATCTAAAAGTCCTTCTCTACAAGCAACTGGTTGCCCCAATATTGCAGTATGCCTTGCCAGTCTGGGGACCCCTAACATCAAACATGCAAATGGACAAACTGCAAACATTACAAAACAGAGCCCTCAGAGCAATTACTAATGCACCCTGACGTGAGAAATAAAACACTGCACGTGGATCTCAAAATTTCAACTATCAATGAAATCTACAATGGACTCTGCAATAACTACTACACCCGACTAATGCAGCACTCAAATCTTCTTGCCTGTGATATCGCAACACAACCATACATCCCCAGGAGGCTGGCCAGACCAAGATACGCCTCAATGATGAAACACAACCCAAGCAGCAACAGAAGTCTGAGTGCCATCCAGATGACAGTACTCCAGGCTAGACGTGAGAACTGGCGAAGAAATCCCTTCTCAACTACCAATATGGAAATCAGCCACAATAACACTAACACGTCAAATGTCATGTAAATAATCTACACAAAACACAAATTAATATTAAGATTAGTAGTACCTTAACTATATACAACACTGTTAAAATTCTAAACAGCCTTTATTGTAACCAATGTTAGTTACCCTGTAATTTTTCAGCCATGTCTGCTACTACACATATGTTGCCATTTCAACGGTAGTCAACTTTTCAGCAACAACAATAAACTGTCTGTTGGCCAGCAGGAATGCAACAACAACAGGGCCCATCGCGGGCATCACCAGCAGCAGCGAAAGACATAAAAGCCTGCGCCGGCTAACCTGCAGCAACAACAAAACAACTCCCAACAGCCCACCATCAGCCGGTACACTAATAAGACGCCAAACCTCCAGCCTTTTAGCAACAAAATTCAACAATCTGATGACTTTCAGGGCAACAGCATCAGCAGGCCACACCCCTCCTATCGTGGGCATCAACAACAGCAGCGAGAGTCACAGAAGCACGCCCCCCAACCACAGCGATACCAGCATGCTGGGGCCCCATATGTGAATGACCAGCTAATGCAGGTGGTGCACCAAAATCTTCTCCTTGTAAGTGAAATGGGCAAAAAAAAAAATGGATGACCTTATAGATCTATAGCATACTTTTATTATCTCAAATAAAGGACAAACTATTTCCACCGCTAATGACATTGCAATTGAATAATTACGCCGAAATACCGTATACTACAAACACTACTGAGGCCAACAATACAGCCAATCCTCTAGCTACTACCACCACAAATGTAAATACAAATAATTTAGCCCATACCTCTACTGCTATTACAGGTGCCCAGTACAACAGCTCTCTCAAAATCGTTTATTGGAACGCCTGTGGTCTAAAAAACTAAATTTTGGAGTTAGAACTATTTATGCAGCGTAATAACGTGAACATAATGATGGTTATTGAAACCCGCATAACCTCAAATGACCCTACTACCACAATAACAGACAATCTAACCATAAATGACTACATACTGTATACTGCCTCACACCCTTCCTCCAGAAGGAAAGGTGGAGTAGCCATTTATGTCAAAATTGGTCTCAACCACATTGCACTTGAACCAATTACAGAAATTTTCTTGCAGTGTGCTCCCATCGCATTAACCACTAACAATAATGAGGTCATTGCTCTAGCGCCAATATATTGCCCGCCAACTATCACCTGGACGGAGCAGCACTTCAAAAAGTTATTCAAGTACATGGCTCCAAATTTATAGTTTGCGGGGACTGGAACGCTAAGCACCCATGGTGGGGCAATGTGCGATCCTGTAAAAGAGGCAGAGTTTTAATGAACCCGATCCATGCAAACACCTGTTTAAATGTGTTGGCCACTGGGGAGCCACACACTACCCATTTGATCAAAGAAAAAGGCCCTCCGCTATTGATTTGGCAGTATATGCTGGCATAAACTATGACAGAATTCACACATATTCAGCAGTTGATCTGCAATCTGACCAACTTCCTATCTTCATTAACCTGGGCATCAGTGGCTCAACGACAGTCCCGGTAACAAATCGCCGACTACTACCAAGCAAAGCAAATGTCAAAAAATTCCAAGATTTCCTATCGCAGCGTATCAATCTCAACATGGAAATAAACTCAGGAGAAGACATAGAGGATGCGATCGACATTCTAAATCAAAACATCTACAATGCAGCGGCGGCTGCAACTTCGCTAATAAATTGCGTTCTCACCCACGCACAGGGCAACTGCCACTAGATAGGAAAACAGAAACTATTAAGGCTCAAATGGCAGCATAAAAGGGAGCATATGCGCAGACCCACCTTGGAGACCCGAAGGTTATACAACGCGGCAAATCATCGCCCTTCGTAAGGCTAAAAATAACCAGATCTATAACCTTTTTAAAGAAGTAGACGCTCAAGATCGTTACAGAATGCAAAAACTATAGCGCTTAACAAACACTTTAAAGAGGCAGCCAGAACCGAACTGGCCATTGAAAATTCCCAGCAGTAGTGGTAGTAGAGAAGGCTATAGGTGGACAAAGAGTAGCGAGGAGAACGCTGAAGCTTTTGTGTCACATTTAGAAGAAAGATTCACACCAAAAACTCATAAACTCCGACGAATTTAGAAATACGATAGTTATGGAGTGTAAGGAAATAGCGCAGCTCAAACGCTTAACAACTAAACCTGCCTGGCTTCAGAGGCAACAGTTTGGGCGGAAATACGATGTAAATAGACTCCCGTTCAGGCCTATTTCCCCCAATGAAGTTATGATGGAAACCAGGGACGGAAGGGGGTGGGGCGAAATTCTGAGATAAACGTTTTTCCGTTTACATATTACAACGTTTTAAAAAGTTACTTAGCAGATAGAACATTTTTTGTAAACGGAAACAATGGAATACGCTCGAGACCTGGAAGGATTTGCGCAGGAGTGCCCCAGGGTAGCGTCCTCGGCCCTGTACTCTACACAGTCTTCACGTCGGATATGCCGCTACCGCACCTGTCAGAACAAAATGAAAGAATTGAGTCGAATATATACAACAACATGATGCTTTCTACTTACGCAGATGACACAATCGTCCTATGTGCTAAAAAAGAAGCCAGTACAGCGGTTAGAACAAATCAGTGTCCAAATGGTGCATCAGCCTTAATACCAGCAAAACGGTCCATGTCCTCTATACAAGGCGATCGATTGCAAATATCATAGGTGAGCTATCGCCAAAAATGTACAACGAAGCAATCAAAAGTAAGCCAAGGCATCGCTATCTAGGCTTGCTAATGGAAACTTGTGTTACATGCCCATACCACCCAGTTAGCAATTCGAGTGAGTGCAGCAGCCATGAGACTGAACTGGATCATTGGTCATCAGAGCCGGCTATCTAAAAGATGCAAAATGGTTATTTATAAACAATTAATCGCCCCAATATGGCAATATGCCTTACCTGTATGGGGAGCATTGGTATGCGAATCACAATTTTGCAGGGTAGAAAGCGCACAGAACCAACTCCTACGAAAAATCGTGAAGGCTAGCAGGTACACAAGAAATCAAGTTATCCGAGATGCATACAACAGTGACTCTGCAGAAGAAACCTTTGATAGAGCCAGCGGCAGGCTAGCAGCTTCACTATTTCGCCATCCAAATCTGGAAGCAAAAAGACTCATCATGCAGCCCTTCATTCCTCAAAGGCTTGACCGGCCAAGATACACAAAGCAGCTGGAAACTCACTTTTGGCCTCTCCAACAACAACTCCTGCAGCAGGCAGCACAGCAACAACTACTGCTGCCAACTTTAATCAGACACGAGCAGCTTGAAATTGAACAACAGCGCCAACTCCGGGAGTCCCAAGTCAAGGAAGCACTTGTCGAACGGAAACGCCTTGAACAAGAGCGTCGCAAAGCCCTTGGTATCCCGCAGGAGAGACCCTCAATAATCTGAGTTAATCGTATGGCGCAATGTCTCAGGAGAGGAGAAATGAATCGATTAGAAATGGCGCAGAAGATTCGTTTTGAGCCCGAATACATACAAAGGCTCATAATGACTCCGCTTGAACCACACGAATTCCCTCCGCCTACTCCAGAGCAGCTTCTCGAAGAGCAGTCCGTTCCGGACGCAGCATTTGCCGCCGAAGAAAGCCGAAAGGAAGCCTCATCTGTGTGTGTAGAAGCTGCACAACCAAAAGCTATGGCCACTCCAATACCTAAAAGAAGACAAAATATCATCAATGCCAATCTGGATGGCAATAATTCTGCTTACCTTTATTTACAGGCAAATATCACAGCTACTGACGGCCTCTTGGTGCATCCAAGGCAAATCTGGCGCCCAGCAGTCCATCCGTTGGCCTGCCATCCTGCTGTAATTCCTATGGCTGCCTGCAGTGAGCGGCCTCCCACGCCATCTTCTATAAAGGCCTCGCCTACTGCCGGGATTGACCTGCGTATCCGGAATGACTTTTTGGCAACTTCTCCGAATCCACTCCGCAGCCTGTAGCAGCCTATCGCTACTCCAAAACCTGAAAGAAGACGAAAAATCATCAATGCCAATCTGGATGGCAATAACTCGACTTACTTCTATCTACAGGCAAACAGCACAGATACTGACGGCCTCCTGATGAATACACGGCGAAAGCGGAGGCGAGTAATCCATCCGGTGGCTAGCTATCCTGTTGCGAATCCTCTGGCTGGGCGCAGCGAGCCGGCTGCAATGCTCCCTTCTGCACGTCCATTGCCGATGCACATTTCCGCCCCTGGAATCGCCTTTTGACTGGCTCGCCAAATCCGCACCGCAGTATATCCAGCATCCAACGAAGGCCTGTCCAACAGTTACAACAGCCACTGGTGAATCTTCTTCTCATTGGCCTAATGCTGGATCCATGGCTGTTGCAGCAGCCTAATGACGTCACGTGGCATTTATTCAGACCGCTCCCAGGTCACCTTCTGAAATTTCACCGCCGTCCGCCGTCCACCGAAAGACACGCCCTCTGGAAGCATATAGGCGAAGCAATTTGTAACAATCAAATACTTACTCACTTACGGTGCGGCTTTATACTTCCCCTGAGACTGCAGCAGCCTGATGAAGTCACCGGGTTCTTTATTTTGACACCTGCTCAAGCCAACTTCTACAGACTCAATTCCATCCAGTGAGCTGATGATAGAGGTTCATATCTATATATACGTCCGCTGTAATTAAATGGGCAAAGAAATTATAATTAATACAGCTTCTATTTGTTAAATTTATAATTTTATTACTTACAATGCAATTTCCAAATGTAAACAAGCGCACGTCGTTGCCAGAAAATGTTGATTTCTTGTAATGTAAAGTGCCTTATCCATTTCTCTGTAACATTATGTAAAATGTCCCAACCATGTTAAGTAGTGGTTCCGCTGTTAAAAGAACAGCTTTTAAAAATATTTGTAAATGCGTTTAAATGTAAAAATTGCGAAAACAAATAAACTTACTTTTTAACGATACGACAAAGAGTTCGTGCAAGAGAGACAGAAAATCAGTCTGAACGTGACGTCGGGCGCTGCGTAGCCACTGCAAATTGATTTCTTGCTTTTGGCTACAAAAATGATCCGATCTTATTCAGATTCAGCAATCTGATAGATATGGTCATTCTGTATGATTCTGCGTTTTTAGTTTTCTCGAATCTGCAATATTGTGGATGCAACAGATTTTCGTCCTTTGTGGGGGCGGAAGGGGGTAGGGCAAAATTCTGAGATATTCGTTTTATAGTGAGATCTAACAGAAGTGCGGATACCAAATTTGGTTACTCTAGCCTTAATAGGCTCTGAGATTTGTGGTTGCCCCAGATTTTCGTCCTTTACGGGGGCGGAAGGGGGTGCGGCGAAATTTTGACACAAAACGGTCAAGGTCCGATATATTAGGAGTGTGGATACCAAATTTGGTTGCTCTAGCTCTTATGGGTTCTGAGATCCTTGAACTCATATTTTGCAATTGGCAAAACCGACCATGAAACCTGTGTGTTAGAGTGAGACAGAGCGAGAAAGAGTGAAATTGTTTTCGTGATTCTGGCTATAATAATTATACGATCTGGTTCAGATTTTGCACTCTAGAAGATATAGCCATCTTCTACGATTCTAGTTTTCTCGTATCGTCGAAATTGTGGATGCCACAGATTTTCGTCCTTTGGGGGGGCGGAAGTGGGCGGGGCAAAGTTTTGAAATATTTTTGTAGCAGTGACATATCACAGAAGTCTGGATCCAAAACATCGTTGCTCTAGCTCTTATAGTCTTTGAGCACTAGGCGCTGAAGGGGACGGACAGACGGACGGACGGACAGACGGACGGACGGACAGACGGACGGACGGACAGACGGACGGACGGACAGACGGACAGACAGACATGGCTCAATCGACTCGGCTATTGATGCTGATCAAGAATATATATACTTTATGGGGTCGGAAACGATTCCTTCTGGACGTTGCACACATCCATTTTCACCACAAATCTAATATACCCCAATACTCATTTTGAGTATCGGGTATAACAACTCTCTCATTTGAGAGACTGTCAGTTTTGTTCGCATAGTTGAACACAACACAAAAACCACTTCAGGAACGGTGAATGCACCACCCCATCTTATACGTATCAACTCCAAACGGAAAGAGGATATAGAATCATAATCAGGGATCTCCACCATACCACGGTTTAAGATTACATCATTGAAATGCTGGCTAGCTATGGAGCTGACGCAACATTCGTTCGCTGCATGACTCGTCGCGGAACCCAAGAACCCTTCAACATGTTCAATGTGCAATTGAAGCCTAAGCCAAACAACGCTGAAGTACTTGTCATAACGAACTTGGGTGGGCAAGAGTTAAAATTGAAGTCCAACAAAGCTCTGGCCCTGTTGTTCAATGTCATCGGTGCCAAAAAATTGGCCACACACACAACTATTGCCGAAGTTACTTCGTCTGCGTAAAATGCACAAAAAGCCGAGTGAATTGGCCCAAGCCAATATGCTACTGCAGAATCTTGGTATGCCGGCCATTCCCATGCCTAAGAATCGAAGCCAAAGCCGACGTCGCCAATCAAGCAAACCTCGCAATCCACAACTGAACGCTCTAAGCTCCAGTACGCACCAAGAAGCACCCTCCACTTCAGGGCCTGAGCTACGCTGCAGTCGCCAAAGTGAAACTTCCAGCGCAAAAACAACAACAACCACTACAGCAAGAACGAAGATCAAGATCGAAGACGAAGCCAAAGCCTAACGCACGCTTGCAGAATCAACTCATTAAGCATCTCAGCCGAATTCGATCCAAGAGCTCAAATCAATCTTTAAACACAAATCACCCACAAATCAGAAATAACAACAACAACAATAACATTGATCTCAACAGCCTTAATGTGAAGTTAGACAAGCTTATATCTCTCCTACTAGTGCAGTCAGAACGGAACAACGAGACAAATATTAACAAGACTCAGCCCATTCAGAGCCTTGAAAATAGGATGTCTTTACTTGAGAAGACTCTTGACCGAATCTTATTACGACTCTCTCCACTTACAAAAGACAAAGAATCCTCAAATGTCTAATAATTCCATGATGACCAAAATCGCCTTCTGGAACGCTGCTGGGCTCTCAAACAAACTACCTGAACTCAATGCTTATTTGACAGACAACAATATAGACATCCTACTATTATCTGAATCCCACCTAAAAGACGACTCTGATCTCGTAATAGACGGTTATCATGTTTACATGGCAAACCGGCGATTATCATAAAATGCAACATCCCACACATTTCCCTCCCACCAACAAGAGAAGACTCCATCCAGATGGGCACCGTAGCTGCAACAATGAAAAACCACCTAATAATTAGAATCGGTGCGATCTACTGTCCACCTACGCATAATTGGATTGATACACAATTCAAACAGGTTTTTGACTCTCTGGGTAACCGATTCATCGTAGCTGGGGATTGGAACGCCAAAAGTCAGTGGTGGGGCAATGCAAGATCTTGTAGAAAAAGAGCTGCACTTCTGAAATGCATTCAGGAAAGCGAACAAAACATACTGGCCACTGGATCCCCCACCCACTTCCCTTCAAATCGACGACATATACCATCTGCAATAGACTTTGCGGTTTACAAGGGTATCAGGCACAATTTAATCCATATTGAAACATCTTATGACAGGTTCTGATCACAATATACAGATCATAAGTCTCCTCCTCAGACCGGAATCTACTAAAAAGTTACCCCTTTTACCATATAATGCAAGTATCAAAAAATTTCAAATTTATCTTGATCAGCGAATCCACCTTGAAACGGAGCTACACAATGAAGATGACATTGACGATGCTATTTACATCTTCGAAAAGAACATCTTCAATGCTGCCGAATCTGCCTCACAAACTTCACAAAACCAGTTTGGACTCTATGGACAGCAAAACCTTCATCTTGACCGACAAACACTAAAAGCAATAGAACTAAAGAAATTACTATGTAAAATCAAGCAGAAAGATAATTTCCCCCACCCTCTCATCTCAGTTACCATAAATCAACTTACAATTCGAATCAAAAATGAAATCAAACTACAAAAAGCCAATAAAATAAGTAGACTGTTACAATCCATTGATCCGACGGACACATACAGCATGCAAAAGCTGTGGTAACTCACTAATTCCATCAAGAGGCAGCCTATCCCAAATCTTCCAGTTCGAAAGCATGTGGCTGATGTACAGCAAACTCCTGCTGCATGGATCATGCAAAACCACAGAAGAAAAAGCTGAAGCCTTTGCACAGCATCTCGAACTACGGTTTACTCCTAGAATCACGGCAGCTCTAGAAGACAGGGAAGACATCGAATCAGTGCTACAACGTAACAATTCCCCAGACGAACAACACAGATATATCACAGAAGTCTGTATCCAAAACAGCGTTGCTCTAGCTCTTATAGTCTTTGAGCACTAGGCGCTGAAGGGGACGCACAGACGGACAGACGGACGGACGGACGGATCGACAGACGGACAGACAGGGCTCAATCGACTCGGCTATTGATGCTGATCAAGAATATATATACTTTATGGGGTCGGAAACGATTCCTTCTGGACGTTGCGCACATCCATTTTCACCACAAATCTAATATACCCCAATACTCATTTTGAGTATCGGGTATAACAACTCTCTCATTTGAGAGACTGTCAGTTTTGTTCGCATAGTTGAACACAACACAAAAACCACTTCAGGAACGGTGAATGCACCACCCCATCTTATACGTATCAACTCCAAACGGAAAGAGGATATAGAATCATAATCAGGGATCTCCACCATACCACGGTTAAAGATTACATAATTGAAATGCTGGCTAGCTATGGACCTGAGGCAACATTCGTTCGCTGCATGACTCGTCGCGGAACCCAAGAACCCTTCAACATGTTCAATGTGCAATTGAAGCCTAAGCCAAACAACGCTGAAGTACTCGTCATAACGAACTTGGGTGGGCAAGAGTTAAAATTGAAGTCCAACAAAGCTCTGGCCCTGTTGTTCAATGTCATCGGTGCCAAAAAATTGGCCACACACACAACTATTGCCGAAGTTACTTCGTCTGCGTAAAATGTGCAAAAAGCCGAGTGAATTGGCCCAAGCCAATATGCTACTGCAGAATCTTGGTATGCCGGCCATTCCCATGCCTAAGAATCGAAGCCAAAGCCGACGTCGCCAATCAAGCAAACCTCGCAATCCACAACTGAACGCTCTAAGCTCCAGTACGCACCAAGAAGCACCCTCCACTTCAAACCAGGCCCTGAGCTACGCTGCAGTCGCCAAAGTGAAACTTCCAGCGCAAAAACAACAACAACCACTACAGCAAGAACGAAGATCAAGATCGAAGACGAAGCCAAAGCCTAACGCACGCTTGCAGAATCAACTCATTAAGCATCTCAGCCGAATTCGATCCAAGAGCTCAAATCAATCTTTAAACACAAATCACCCACAAATCAGCAATAACAACAACAACAATAACATTGATCTCAACAGCCTTAATGTGAAGTTAGACAAGCTTATATCTCTCCTACTAGTGCAGTCAGAACGGAACAACGAGACAACAATTAACAAGACTCAGCCCATTCAGAGCCTTGAAAATAGGATGTCTTTACTTGAGAAGACTCTTGACCGAATCTTATTACGACTCTCTCCACTTACAAAAGACAAAGAATCCTCAAAAGCCTAATAATTCCATGATGACCAAAATCGCCTTCTGGAACGCTGCTGGGCTCTCAAATAAACTACCTGAACTCAATGGTTATAGGGTATCAGGCACAATTTAATCCATATTGAAACATCTTATGACAGGTTCTGATCACAATATACAGATCATAAGTCTCCTCCTCAGACCGGAATCTACTAAAAAGTTACCCCTTTTACCATATAATGCAAGTATCAAAAAATTTCAAATTTATCTTGATCAGCGAATCCACCGTGAAACGGAGCTACACAATGAAGATGACATTGACGATGCTATTTCCATCATCGAAAAGAACATCTTCAATGCTGCCGAATCTGCCTCACAAACTTCACGAAACCAGTTTGGACTCTATGGACAGCAAAACCTTCATCTTGACCGACAAACACTAAAAGCAATAGAACTAAAGAAATTACTATGTAAAATCAAGCAGAAAGATAATTTCCCCCACCCTCTCATCTCAGTTACCATAAATCAACTTACAAATCGAATCAAAAATGAAATCAAACTACAAAAAGCCAATAAAATAAGTAGACTGTTACAATCCATTGACCCGACGGAGAGATACAGCATGCAAAAGCTGTGGTAACTCACTACTTCCATCAAGAGGCAGCCTATCCCAAATCTTCCAGTTCGAAAGCATGTGGCTGATGTACAGCAAACTCCTGCTGCATGGATCATGCAAAACCACAGAAGAAAAAGCTGAAGCCTTTGCACAGCATCTCGAACTACGGTTTACTCCTAGAATCACGGCAGCTCTAGAAGACAGGGAAGACATCGAATCAGTGCTACAACGTAACAATTCCCCAGACGAACAACAAATCAGACCAGTTAAATTAAATGAATTAAAAACTGAAATCAAACGAGGGGGAACGTTGTGAGTTGCTGCGGACACCGCAACTCTACAGTTATACCCGATACTAAGTCAGTATGGCTCTCCTCCGGCAGACGCCGCTAACATAGAGTGCGTGCGAGAGGGACAGAAAATCAGTCTGAGCGTGACGTCACGCGCTGCGTAACCACTGCAAATTGATTTGTTTCCTTTGGCTATAAAAATGATCTGATCTGATCCAGATTCAGCCATCTGATAGATATGGTCGTTATCTATGATTCTGCGTTTTTAGTTTTCTCAAATCTGCAATATTGTGGTTTGTGGTTTTGGTTGCTCTAGCTTTTATAGTCTCTGAGATCTAGGCGCTAATGTTTTTACTCTAAGCAAAGCCGCCTATGTTAAAGAGAGACAGGACGAGAAAAAATGACATTTTTTTCTTGATGCTGGCTATAATAATAATACGATCCAATTCAGAATCTGCAGTCTAAAAGATATGGTCATTCTCTACAATTCTGCGTTTTTGGTTTTCTCATGTCTTTAAAATTGTGGATGCCACAGATTTTCGTCCTTTGTGGGGGCAGAAGTGGGCGGGGCGAAGTTTTGAAATATTTTTGTAGCAGTGACATATCACAGACGTCTGTATCCAAAACATCGTTGCTCTAGCTCTTATAGTCTTTGAGCACTAGGCGCTGAAGGGGACAGACAGACGGACGGACGGACAGACGGACGGACGGACAGACGGACAGACAGACATGGTTCAATCGACTCGGCTATTGATGCTGATCAAGAATATATATACTTTATGGGTCGGAAACGATTCCTTCTGGACGTTACACACATCCATTTTCACCACAAATCTAATATACCCCAATACTCATTTTCAGTATCGGGTATAAAAAAGGCTCCTGGCATGGACCAAATAAACAACAGAGTCATTAAAGCGTTACCTCAAAAGGTAATTATTCATTTGACAAATATTTACAATTGCATCTTGAGACATGGCCATTTCCCCAAACAATGGAAATGTGCTGCTATTACAATGATTAAAAAACCGAACCAAAATTCAAATGAAGTTGGCTCTTATCGACCGATTAGCCTTTTGGCTGGCTTCTCTGAAATCTTTGAAACCTTGTTCATGAAAAGAATGTTTGAATGCGCAGACTTAGAGAAGGCCATTCCCTCTCATCAGTTTGAATTGAGGAGAGAGCATAGTATATTCTTGATGCATATGAGAAACATATGCCGTATTTATTGACGTGAGCGAAGCCTTTGACCGAGTTTGGCATAATGGTCTACTACTTAAGCTAGCGAAGCTACTCCCGTTTACATATTACAACGTTTTAAAAAGTTACTTAGCAGATAGAACATTTTTTGTAAACGGAAACAATGGAATACGCTCGAGACCTGGAAGGATTTGCGCAGGAGTGTCCCAGGGTAGCGTCCTCGGCCCTGTACTCTACACAGTCTTCACGTCGGATATGCCGCTACCGCACCTGTCAGAACAAAATGAAAGAATTGAGTCGAATATATACAACAACATGATGCTTTCTACTTACGCAGATGACACAATCGTCCTATGTGCTAAAAAAGAAGCCAGTACAGCGGTTAGAACAAATCAGTGTCCAAATGGTGCATCAGCCTTAATACCAGCAAAACGGTCCATGTCCTCTATACAAGGCGATCGATTGCAAATATCATAGGTGAGCTATCGCCAAAAATGTACAACGAAGCAATCAAAAGTAAGCCAAGGCATCGCTATCTAGGCTTGCTAATGGAAACTTGTGCTACATGCCCATACCACCCAGTTAGCAATTCGAGTGAGAGCAGCAGCCATGAGACTGAACTGGATCATTGGTCATCAGAGCCGGCTATCTAAAAGATGCAAAATGGTTATTTAATGTTTAATGTTCAATGTTTAGAGTTCAACTATGGACAGTTAAACTGTAAAAATAGGAATGTACAAAACATAAGATTATCTGCTACTGGAAAGGCCGATTTTAGACGATTTTACTTTGGAAGCGCAAGTATCAAAGGAAAAAAGATGGAAAAATTTATTGTAATCGCGGCAAAGGCTACGGAAAGATTCATGGTCAGAGTAGTTTGAAGGAAAGAGAGGAAGACGGAGAGGAAAGTAATGCCTAGTCGGGCGGGATGGGACAGCAATTCTGATAAGTCTAATGAGGGCCGAAGATTCAACCTCGCCTAGGAGAAGTTTGTGGAGAAAGAGAATTCCATGAGAAGTTCTACGGCTTTCAAGAGAGTGTAAGTTAATGAGGCGCAGCCGACTCTCATAAGAAGGAAGATGACGAGAGAGTCCCAATTAAGTCCTCGCAGGGCAAAGATAAGGAATTGTTTTTGAACGGACTCAAGCATATCTTGATATTTTTGGTAATGGGGAGACCAGATACAGGAACCATATTCCAAGATAGGCCGTACAAGAGAAACGTAGAGTAGTTTAGTGGTATAGGGGTCAGAATATTCCTTCGACCATCTTTTGATAAAGCCAAGGACTCCTTTGGCTTTATTCGAAATAGCGCATATATGAGAATTAAAACATAAGTTCGGAACGAAGATAATGCCAAAGTCATTAACTTTGTACAGGCGTTCCAAGGAAATGTTATTAATTGTAAAGTCAAAAAGGTGAGGCTTGTTGCGATGGAAGGTCATGACGTTACATTTGGAAATGTGAAGAGGAAGAGCGTTAATAGTACACCAATTGTTGAGAGCGTCGAGATCTGATTGAAGAAATAACGGGGACACCGGATCGCTGTAGGAAAACCATAGCTTGACATCGTCAGCATACATTAGGACTCGTGAATTCGTTAAAACTTGGGGAAGATCGTTGATTAAGAGGTTAAATAATAAGGGCCCGAGATGGCTACCTTGCGGGACACCCGAAGAGACAAAAGCTGGTTTAGAAAGAGAAGATTGGAAGCAGACACGCTGAGAACGATTGCAGAGGTACGCATTAGTCCAGTGAAGAAGTTTAGTCGGAAATCCTAGTAGAGATAGCTTGTGGATGAGGAGATTGTGATTAACTGAATCGAAAGCTTTACTAAAATCAGTATAAACTACGTCAGTTTGACATTGCTTTGCAAATCCGGCAGTTACGAAGGAGGAAAATTCAAGGAGATTAGACGAAACGGAGCGACGTTTTACAAATCCGTGCTGTGATTCTGATAACAGGGAAGTAATAATTTTTTCGAAGACTTTTTTTTTTGTTTTTTTTTTTTTTATGTTGAAAATTTGTATTTTATTTTAAACAAGTTTACTGCTACCTTTCGTGGCAACTTAATCTAGTTTTACATTTAAGGGGAAAAACAATTGATCACAAGAGATACATACATAGACTTAATGTTACATATATGGAGTAGGTACATACATTATTTACAATATTTACAAAAAGTTAATGAGATATTATAGGAGGGACCTAGTAGGGAGATCCAGTGGATGACACCTTTTGAGTCTTCTTTTCCTTGGCGGGTTAATTAGACGTCTGGCTAGCGCATTAGGGTGACCACCAAGTCGCTGCAAGTACCTTGCTGCATGTAATTGTATCACACCGCCCACTTTGGGAACCTTTAGGTCCCTCTCGATGTCACTGTTTCGCATGTACCATGGAGCATTACATATTGTAGTAGCCAGCACAAAATATAGGGAATTGGTTATCTTCTTTCGTCTCGTGAGACCCCCTAGTGATATTTAGAACGATCAAGCTTTAGCCGCTCTTAAGGTTGGATCAAAGCCTTAGCCGCTCTTAAGTCCGAACGCCCACAAACACATACAAGCGACGGACAGTGGGAAGCATAGACGGCAATCGTACGATTGCACAGTTAAGCTATGCTGTGCATTAGACCATCGTTTTATGCTGCTGCGAATGTTCTGGATCATACGATTGCACAGTTAGTAAAAAGCTCAAAAGCTCTGCTGCACTGGCTACTCAGTCCATCGTCTATTACTGCTTTGAACAATATAAGAAAGTTGATCGATTTGTAAAGACGTGATAATTTCCGAGTGCGAGCAACATACATATGGCACACACATATATATAGTGCTATCCAGAAAATATATATATTTCCACAAATATATGCTGGAAGCATATAGTTACAAGTGCCGTACAGTTCAGTGGTCAGTGAATGACAAGAATTTAGTGCAGATATATTTGGGAAAAGAGGTATGTTTTTTATACCCGATACTCAAAATGAGTATTGGGGTATATTAGATTTGTGGTAAAAGTGGATGTGTGTAACGTCCAGAAGGAATCGTTTCCGACCCTATAAAGTATATATATTCTTGATCAGCATCAATAGCCGAGTCGATTGAGCCCTGTCTGTCTGTCCGTCTGTCCGTCCGTCCGTCTGTCCGTCTGTCCGTCTGTCCGTCCCCTTCAGCGCCTAATGCTCAAAGACTATAAGAGCTAGAGCAACGATGTTTTGGATCCAGACTTCTGTGATATGTCACTGCTCCAAAAATATTTCAAAACTTTGCCCCGCCCACTTCCGCCCCCACAAAGGGCGAAAATCTGTGGCATCCACAATTTCGACGATACGAGAAAACTAAAAACGCAGAATCGTAGAAGATGACTATATCTTCTAGAGTGCAAAATCTGAACTAGATCGTATAATTATTACAGCCAGAATCACGAAAACAATTTCACTCTTTCTCGCTCTGTCTCACTCTAACACACAGGTTTCATGGTCGGTTTTGCCAATTGTAAAATATGAGTTCAAGGATCTCAGAACCTATAAAAGCCAGAGCAACCAAACTTGGTATCCACACTCCTGTGATATCGGACCTTGACCGTTTCCTGTCCAAATTTCGCCACACCCCCTTCCGCCCCCGCAAAGGACGAAAATCTGAGGCAACCACAAATCTCAGAGACTATTAAGGCTAGAGTAACCAAATTTGGTGCACACACTCCTTTAAAATGTCACTATAAAACGTATATCTCAGAATTTCGCCCCACCCCCATCCGCCCCCACAAAGGACGAAAATCTGTTGCATCCACAATATTGCAGATTTGAGAAAACTAAAAACGCAGAATCATAGATAATGACCATATCTATTAGATTGCTGAATCTGGATCAGATCAGATCATTTTTATAGCCAAAAGGAACAAATCAATTTGCAGTGGCTACGCAGCGCCCGACGTCACGCTCAGACTGATTTTCTGTCTCTCTCGCACGCACTCTTTGTCGTGTCGTTAAATATTAGCGGCGTCTGCCGGAGGAGAGCCATACTGACTTAGTATCGGGTATAACCGTAGAGTTGCGGTGTCCGCAGCAACTCACAACGTTCCCCCTCGTTTACTATTCCATTTAGTATTTACAAAATTTGCCTACTTTTAGTGTTCGAGGGGTCTAGACGTCTGCATGGGATTTGAGGGTGCAGTTATCCACTAGCTGCTCCGTTTGGATGATTCGATAACCTAGCGTTGCATCGGCTTCTATAGTGGTTTACTTGATATAGTGATGTGGACATCTCCGTCGAGCATGGTGGTCCGAACCCATGAAGGGGCAACTGTCATCGCCCTTAGAGCATTCGTTTGCTTGATTCATATTTTCTGAGGATGTGTCTTCGCTGCACATTCCTAGACTTGAATGCCTTATGCCCATAAGGGAAATATCAAATCCTTTTACAGACACTTTTTAGGTTTATGACAGCCGCTCTATGTGTGGTCTCCAAGTCGGACTTCCATCAAAGTGGACTCCGAGGTGGCAGTGACTACTCTTGAAGGTTAGATCTGGATCTTCCGCGGATTCGGGGTAAACTTGGAGTTGCTCAACAACGGCTTTGTAGCAGGTGGATGATGAGCCGGGTAAAAGAATCTTTAGTTTGCATAAAACTCCCTTGTGCCAGACTTGGTCGAAGGCTTGTTTCACATCGAGAAACACCCCTGAGGTCTCATCAGCTTTGAGGCTGCTCAAGAATATTGTTTCGAATATCTTTGAGAATACTGGGAGTAATCGGAGTTATCGGTCTGCCACTGATTTGCCTGGCTTCAGAAGCACCACAATCAAGGCAGTGTAAATGTAGTTCACAACATTCTTTATGCCTTATTAATTATTCAGTATTGAATTCCTGGCATTCAATCCTTCCATTCTATTCGAAAAGTGCATATGTCTGCACCAAGTCATAATTTTGTTGCCCCTACTGCAATGCTCCCTCGTTTCATCGGAAATGCAGCCCTGGCCAGTGTCTCGCAAGCCAAAGCGCAACAGTATTGCAATTCTGAAGCCACCCCCGAAGCGCATGAGAAGCGGATGTACGGTACAGACGCATGCGCGTTTCCTGTCAACCCCCAAGAGAGATAGAGAGAGAGACTCCACCGCCGCAGAGCTTGTAAACAAAAACAAGTTTGGAGAGAGGCCAGAGGGAGAAAGAGAGAATAGAGAGAAAGTTGGACAGCTGAAATTCCTCTGAAATTTCCCCGGAGCAGAGCGGAGCAGTGTCTCGACATCTGACAGGGCCAGAACTAGAGCCAGAGCCAGAGCCAAAGCCTCAAGTACTCGTGCGAGAGCCAGGCAGCAGCAGCAGTAGCAGCAGCAGCGAGACAACGTCAAGGAAATTATCGATTTTCGCATGAAGAAGTGAAAATTCTAACTCAATTGGACAGTTCGTTCTGGGAAAACTGTGGAAAAGTTGTCCAATTCCTGGGAGGATTGTCCAGAGTTCCGATTCAGGCAGCTCCTCTAATTGAAGGCACTTGCAACGTCTTGAGTCCGTGTGGGTGTGGCAGCTGGCAGCAGCAGCCCAAGTGTTAGCCATGGCGGACAGTGAGTTCGAGGAGTTCCATAGGCCGATATTTGAGCCACATACGATTGCCACATTTGGAGCAGGTGCAGCGGCCAACAAGAACGAGGGGGAACGTTGTGAGTTGCTGCGGACACCGCAACTCTACGGTTATACCCGATACTAAGTCAGTATGGCTCTCCTCCGGCAGACGCCGCTAATATTTAACGACACGACAAAGAGTGCGTGCGAGAGAGACAGAAAATCAGTCTGAGCGTGACGTCGGGCGCTGCGTAGCCACTGCAAATTGATTTGTTCCTTTTGGCTATAAAAATGATCTGATCTGATCCAGATTCAGCAATCTAATAGATATGGTCATTATCTATGATTCTGCGTTTTTAGTTTTCTCAAATCTGCAATATTGTGGATGCAACAGATTTTCGTCCTTTGTGAGGGCGGATGGGGGTGGGGCGAAATTCTGAGAAATACGTTTTATAGTGACATCTTAAAGGAGTGTGTGCACCAAATTTGGTTACTCTAGCCTTAATAGTCTCTGAGATTTGTGGTTGCCTCAGATTTTCGTCCTTTGCGGGGGCGGAAGGGGGTGTGGCGAAATTTGGACAGGAAACGGTCAAGGTCCGATATCACAGGAGTGTGGATACCAAATTTGGTTGCTCTGGCTTTTATAGGTTCTGAGATCCTTGAACTCATATTTTGCAATTGGCAAAACCGACCATGAAACCTGTGTGTTAGAGTGAGACAGAGCGAGAAAGAGTGAAATTGTTTTCGTGATTCTGGCTGTAATAACTATACGATCTGGTTCAGATTTTGCACTCTAGAAGATATACTCATCTTCTACGATTCTGCGTTTTTAGTTTTCTCGTATCGTCGAAATTGTGGATGCCACATATTTTCGCCCTTTGTGGGGGCGGAAGTGGGCGGGGCAAAGTTTTGAAATATTTTTGGAGCAGTGACATATCACAGAAGTCTGGATCCAAAACATCGTTGCTCTAGCTCTTATAGTCTTTGAGCATTAGGCGCTGAAGGGGACGGACAGACGGACAGACGGACGGACGGACGGACAGACAGACAGGGCTCAATCGACTCGGCTATTGATGCTGATCAAGAATATATATACTTTATAGGGTCGGAAACGATTCCTTCTGGACGTTACACACATCCACTTTTACCACAAATCTAATATACCCCAATACTCATTTTGAGTATCGGGTATAAAAATAATTCCCATGCATTTTACTCGTAAGTAAAAAAAAAGTCTTTTTTTCCCCGAACGAAACACGTGGCTCCGAAAGAACCTCTGGATAACATTCTTTGAAATATCGAATTTTCAAGATGTTATTCTCTCGTGTTCTGTCCTTCAATATTCTGTCCTCAAAACAATTCCTCTACTCTGCCTCAGTTTAATTCCCAACGATGATATGGAGGACTCCACCTCCTCGAAGAGCGATGGCGATGGCTCGGACCAGGAGGATGGCATTGGGGGCATGGGCATGGCGGAACGTGAACGTGAGCCCAAGCTGCGCCAAGTGGAGGACGACGAGCTGGGGGATGGTCTCAAAGTCACACTCTCATCGGACGGTTCTCTCGACACAAACGACTCGTTCAACTCACATCGGCATCACCCATTGAACCATCAGGATGCCATTGGCGGCATCATGGGAATGGCCCCCAATGCTCTCTCGTCGGCCCCCGTGACCATTGGCGCCAGCACGGATCTGTTGACTCCGAATGCGGCAGCCACACGGCGACGTCGCAAGTTGCCCGAGATACCAAAAAACCAGAAATGTAAGTAGAGAGAATCCTTGCCCCATTCGTAGCTGAAATCTTACCCACTCATGGCCTTGTTGCAGCTTCCATTCTGCATCTTTTAGGTGGCACTAACTACGGATCGCTGGCCGATGAGTTTCGAACTGGAGGCGGCGGAATCATTGGAGGTCCCTTGGCTGCACCGCGCACCGGACAACAACGCTCATTCCTCTCGCTGAAGTGCGGCTATCTAATGGATGAAGACTCCAGCCCCGATTCGGAGCGGCTGCAGAGCCTGGGGGATGTGGACAGTGGCCACAGCACAGCGCACTCCCCGAATGACTTCAAGAGCATGTCGCCACAGATCACATCGCCCGTCTCCCAGTCACCGTTTCCTCCGCCATTTGGTGGCGTGCCCTTCGGGCAGTTGGAGATGCTGGAGGCCACACACCGCGGACTGCACAAGTTTGTGCCACGACATCATGACGAGATCGAGCTGGAGATCGGCGATGCCATCTACGTGCAGAAGGAGGCCGAGGACTTGTGGTGCGAGGGCGTGAACTTGCGCACAGGAAGGCAGGGCATCTTCCCGTCGGCCTATGCCGTCGACTTGGACTACAACGAGTTCGATCCGACGGTGCAGCTGGTGAAGAAGGAGCGCTATCTGCTTGGATACCTCGGATCCGTGGAGACGCTGGCGCACAAGGGCACCGGCGTGGTCTGTCAAGCGGTACGCAAAATCGTGGGCGAATACGGTGCCTCCCCCACCGGACAGACCTGTATTCTGAGGTCTCCGATCAGGGACTACGCATGGTGGATCGTTCGGGCCCCAATGTAAGTACTGAATGTCGCTCTAACTGTTAATGAGTCATCCTTCAGGAAGCCTTTGTGTTTGTTCTCCCCTTAGAACAAAAAGGAAAAGAAGCCCTGCATCGACTATTTCTACTCGCTAAAGAACGTCTCGTTCTGTGCATTTCACCCTCGCGATCATCGCTTCATTGGCTTCATTACGAAGCATCCCACAGTGCAGCGCTTTGCCTGCCACGTCTTCAAGGGCTCAGAGTCCACCAGGCCAGTGGCCGAGGCAGTTGGGTAATGTTTTCATTCAAATCAAATGCTCACAAAGATAAACCTTAACATATATTCTTGTATCCTTCCTCAGACGGGCCTTTCAGCGTTTCTATCAGAAATTCATTGAAACTGCTTATCCCATCGAGGACATCTACATCGAGTAGGATCGGGCACGATGAACATACGATGTATTTTTTGTGCGGTTATTAAATAATACAAATAAAATTCTACAACAAATGTTTGCCCCTTCATCAAAATAAGAAACTTATAACCAATTTGTATAATCCCGCAAGCTCCATTCAAAATTTGAATACATATATGATTTATCTGTTCCTACAAATGGTGCAACATCCGAGACATGTAAATAGTTAATTTTAGGTTTGTAAATCCCACTCTTGAAACCGCTTCAAGGCAATCAGTAATAGCTTCCCTTTCTAAGAACACACTTTATAAACGAGGACCCAGGATATCACACAACACCACAAATAACTTGAACTCCTGTAAACACTTTGGACAGCCCCAATTTCAGCACAAAACACAGTGAGGCCAAAGTAGTGTCCCAAATTAACAAATAATTACTTCGATTTCTCTCTCTGTTACGAGGCTCAATAATCCCAAGACCCCATCCTCAAACTCCCTAAGTATTACGAGCATCATTCAAAGCCCAGTTTTAGGATGTGTTAATCCAAGCAGTTGTGTGCATACACTCGAATATATATGTATACAAAGAAATATATAAAGAAAATCTATATTAAAACCAAGCAAATTGTCCTTTACTTTCCTTTCCAGCTGATCAAGCCGATCAAAAAGGACCTGGCACGCCCCTTACTGGAGAATATCTAGCAGATTGCCGAATCTGTATTAGATCGGAAGGAAAAAAGAAATTGCCGCGGCTGAGCTCCCCTTCCACGCGCCCTCTAATTCTCTCTATCGCTCTATCTCACTCATCCTCGTGCAATGTGCATACTCTGGCAAAAGGGAACTAGATAAAACGGCTGTTGTTTGTGAGAGAATAGAAAAGAAGAGAAAGATTTAAGCAAAATTGCAAGAAAATGAAAACCGATCAAATCGAATATATATAAAAACGGTTCGAGCGATTACTATGAAAATTGTTCGTGGGAAAAAAATCAATTGGCCCCTTTTGCGAACAGTGACAACCACATATAAAATGTATTGTATAAATAACATCAATCATAAGCTCACATTTGTATATACTAATTGAGTTCAGTAAAGCCGTGGCCCTTGCCGCGGCTCACAAAGTTCCCGCTCGCTTAAACTCTACTACTGTGTACAGTCCCCAAAGTATGACATACTTCTGGGCTGGCATGGCCCACTCACAAAATATCAAACATACTTTTTGGGCTAGCCAAAACCCTCAGCTCCGTTATTTGTGGGCCGATCCTGGCGTTCCACGAAAAGATGTCCCTGATTTGATGGAGTCTAGGAATCAAGGATATTTCCTTCAGTCGGGGCCAATCGGGCATGCCATTCTCTTCTTTTTCACACTCACGGAGACACATGCAACACAATAGCAACATGTTTAAAAAATCTAAATTAGAAAACAAATTGAGACGAAAAGAAACTTCTGCGAGCTCAAACATAGATATTTATTTACACATCTATTTAAAAGTATTTAAGTGTATTAATTAATTTTACAACCAAGAAGCAAGAGAACAACCAAGAAACACTTGAACAGAGCCACTTAAAATATGATAATGAAGGAGTCGAATATTGACGTATGAAGTATGTAAGTGTTAAGTGTAGCTGTCTGTAATTATTAATTCGATCCCCATATATCCTACATCTCGTCCACCTTGGTGGCCATGTCAATAAGCAGCTCCAGATGGGCATGCAAGATCTTCACTTGCTGGAGTGCCTTCTCGTCCAGTTGCATCATAATGTGCTTACTGGGCACGGTCATTTTGTAGGGCCTCACGGTGATCACGCCACTCTCGCAGTAAATGTACACATCAGCACAGTCATCCCAGTTTTTCTTGAAAGCCAGCGGGCTGCCGGCGTCGGAGAGCACCAACTCATCGGCGCGCGGCCAACGTTCGAACACTACGGCTGGCACATCAAAGGGGTTATCCTGGTCCAACGATTGTTCGAGGGAGTGCGGCGACAGGGAGCCCTGGGAGCCCTGGGGACTGCCGCAACGTTCGCGATCAGGGGAGCTGCTGCGAGCTCGGCTGTGTGGGGGCTCGGTACCTGAAAAGGATATGGTGTGTATTGCGTTAATGTATTACCAATCATTTGCATTCACTCACCCTCCCCCATGGTATTAGTGTCCACTTGATTAGCGCACTTCTCAAGCTCATCGGTCTCCTCCAGAGCAGCTTCGGACATGGTTTGAGCCTCCGTTTGGTCAGCTGTCTTGGTCATCAGCTTACGACGTGAAGCTCGGCGGCGAGGCATCTTTCCTTCTATACTGCCGATTGAATTATGAAATTTGTAAACGTATGTTACTTGTTACAATAATTTACGGGCTACTACGATGAACTTTAGTTTGAACTTGATTTTTGTTCAATATATTCTTCAAAAATATATTGTTCAAAAATATTTTTGTATTATTACTGCCGATTAAATTATAAATTTTTTTTAACCTTTCCGTCTCTACTGCCGATTGAATTATGAAATTTGGAAACCTATGTTACTTGTCACAATAACTTACGGGCTACTACGATGAACGTTAGTTTGAACTTGATTTTTGTTCAATATATTCTTCAAAAATATTCTTGTATTATTATTGCCGATTGAATTTTAAATTTTTTTTTAACCTTTCCGTCTCTACTGCCGATTGAATTATGAAATTTGGAAACCTATGTTACTTGTTACAAAAATGTACGGGCTACTACGATGAACGTTAGTTTGAACTTTATTTTTGTTCAATATATTCTTCAAAAATATTTTTGTATTATTACTGCCGATTGAATTATAAATTTTTTTTTAACCTTTCCGTCTCTACTGCCGATTGAATTATGAAATTTGGAAACCAATGTTACTAGTTACACTAATTTACGGACTACTACGATGAACGTTAGTTTGAACTTGATTTTTTTTCAATATATTCTTCAAAAATATTTTTGTATTATTACTGCCGATTGAATTATTTATTTTGTTTAACCTTTCCGTCTCTACTGCCGATTGAATTATGAATTTTGGAAACCTATGTTACTTGTTACAATAATTTACGGGCTACTACGATGAACGTTAGTTTGAACTTGATTTTTGTTCAATATGTGATACAGAATTTGATTGATAGGAAACGGGGTAGCCCCGGTAATAGCACTCATTAGTGCGTAATTTTCGAACTGAACCTAATGGAAACCTACTTAAATAGGTGATATATGATTATAATGACTTAATGAATCTGCCAAATCTGGTTAGAAAAAATATTATTTTATGGTCATTATCTATGATTCTGCGTTTTTAGTTTTCTCAAATCTGCAATATTGTGGATGCAACAGATTTTCGTCCTTTGTGGGGGCGGATGGGGGTGGGGCGAAATTCTGAGATATACGTTTTATAGTGACATCTTAAAGGAGTGTGTGCACCAAATTTGGTTACTCTAGCCTTAATAGTCTCTGAGATTTGTGGTTGCCTCAGATTTTCGTCCTTTGCGGGGGCGGAAGGGGGTGTGGCGAAATTTGGACAGGAAACGGTCAAGGTCCGATATCACAGGAGTGTGGATACCAAATTTGGTTGCTCTGGCTTTTATAGGTTCTGAGATCCTTGAACTCATATTTTGCAATTGGCAAAACCGACCATGAAACCTGTGTGTTAGAGTGAGACAGAGCGAGAAAGAGTGAAATTGTTTTCGTGATTCTGGCTGTAATAATTATACGATCTGGTTCAGATTTTGCACTCTAGAAGATATAGTCATCTTCTACGATTCTGCGTTTCTCGTATCGTCGAAATTGTGGATGCCACAGATTTTCGCCCTTTGTGGGGGCGGAAGTGGGCGGGGCAAAGTTTTGAAATATTTTTGGAGCAGTGACATATCACAGAAGTCTGGATCCAAAACATCGTTGCTCTAGCTCTTATAGTCTTTGAGCATTAGGCGCTGAAGGGGACGGACAGACGGACAGACGGACGGACGGACAGACGGACAGACAGACAGGGCTCAATCGACTCGGCTATTGATGCTGATCAAGAATATATATACTTTATAGGGTCGGAAACGATTCCTTCTGGACGTTACACACATCCACTTTTACCACAAATCTAATATACCCCAATACTCATTTTGAGTATCGGGTATAAAAATAATTCCCATGCATTTTACTCGTAAGTAAAAAGAAAAGTCTTTTTTTCCCCGAACGAAACACGTGGCTCCGAAAGAACCTCTGGATAACATTCTTTGAAATATCGAATTTTCAAGATGTTATTCTCTCGTGTTCTGTCCTTCAATATTCTGTCCTCAAAACAATTCCTCTACTCTGCCTCAGTTTAATTCCCAACGATGATATGGAGGACTCCACCTCCTCGAAGAGCGATGGCGATGGCTCGGACCAGGAGGATGGCATTGGGGGCATGGGCATGGCGGAACGTGAACGTGAGCCCAAGCTGCGCCAAGTGGAGGACGACGAGCTGGGGGATGGTCTCAAAGTCACACTCTCATCGGACGGTTCTCTCGACACAAACGACTCGTTCAACTCACATCGGCATCACCCATTGAACCATCAGGATGCCATTGGCGGCATCATGGGAATGGCCCCCAATGCTCTCTCGTCGGCCCCCGTGACCATTGGCGCCAGCACGGATCTGTTGACTCCGAATGCGGCAGCCACACGGCGACGTCGCAAGTTGCCCGAGATACCAAAAAACCAGAAATGTAAGTAGAGAGAATCCTTGCCCCATTCGTAGCTGAAATCTTACCCACTCATGGCCTTGTTGCAGCTTCCATTCTGCATCTTTTAGGTGGCACTAACTACGGATCGCTGGCCGATGAGTTTCGAACTGGAGGCGGCGGAATCATTGGAGGTCCCTTGGCTGCACCGCGCACCGGACAACAACGCTCATTCCTCTCGCTGAAGTGCGGCTATCTAATGGATGAAGACTCCAGCCCCGATTCGGAGCGGCTGCAGAGCCTGGGGGATGTGGACAGTGGCCACAGCACAGCGCACTCCCCGAATGACTTCAAGAGCATGTCGCCACAGATCACATCGCCCGTCTCCCAGTCACCGTTTCCTCCGCCATTTGGTGGCGTGCCCTTCGGGCAGTTGGAGATGCTGGAGGCCACACACCGCGGACTGCACAAGTTTGTGCCACGACATCATGACGAGATCGAGCTGGAGATCGGCGATGCCATCTACGTGCAGAAGGAGGCCGAGGACTTGTGGTGCGAGGGCGTGAACTTGCGCACAGGAAGGCAGGGCATCTTCCCGTCGGCCTATGCCGTCGACTTGGACTACAACGAGTTCGATCCGACGGTGCAGCTGGTGAAGAAGGAGCGCTATCTGCTTGGATACCTCGGATCCGTGGAGACGCTGGCGCACAAGGGCACCGGCGTGGTCTGTCAAGCGGTACGCAAAATCGTGGGCGAATACGGTGCCTCCCCCACCGGACAGACCTGTATTCTGGAGGTCTCCGATCAGGGACTACGCATGGTGGATCGTTCGGGCCCCAATGTAAGTACTGAATGTCGCTCTAACTGTTAATGAGTCATCCTTCAGGAAGCCTTTGTGTTTGTTCTCCCCTTAGAACAAAAAGGAAAAGAAGCCCTGCATCGACTATTTCTACTCGCTAAAGAACGTCTCGTTCTGTGCATTTCACCCTCGCGATCATCGCTTCATTGGCTTCATTACGAAGCATCCCACAGTGCAGCGCTTTGCCTGCCACGTCTTCAAGGGCTCAGAGTCCACCAGGCCAGTGGCCGAGGCAGTTGGGTAATGTTTTCATTCAAATCAAATGCTCACAAAGATAAACCTTAACATATATTCTTGTATCCTTCCTCAGACGGGCCTTTCAGCGTTTCTATCAGAAATTCATTGAAACTGCTTATCCCATCGAGGACATCTACATCGAGTAGGATCGGGCACGATGAACATACGATGTATTTTTTGTGCGGTTATTAAATAATACAAATAAAATTCTACAACAAATGTTTGCCCCTTCATCAAAATAAGAAACTTATAACCAATTTGTATAATCCCGCAAGCTCCATTCAAAATTTGAATACATATATGATTTATCTGTTCCTACAAATGGTGCAACATCCGAGACATGTAAATAGTTAATTTTAGGTTTGTAAATCCCACTCTTGAAACCGCTTCAAGGCAATCAGTAATAGCTTCCCTTTCTAAGAACACACTTTATAAACGAGGACCCAGGATATCACACAACACCACAAATAACTTGAACTCCTGTAAACACTTTGGACAGCCCCAATTTCAGCACAAAACACAGTGAGGCCAAAGTAGTGTCCCAAATTAACAAATAATTACTTCGATTTCTCTCTCTGTTACGAGGCTCAATAATCCCAAGACCCCATCCTCAAACTCCCTAAGTATTACGAGCATCATTCAAAGCCCAGTTTTAGGATGTGTTAATCCAAGCAGTTGTGTGCATACACTCGAATATATATGTATACAAAGAAATATATAAAGAAAATCTATATTAAAACCAAGCAAATTGTCCTTTACTTTCCTTTCCAGCTGATCAAGCCGATCAAAAAGGACCTGGCACGCCCCTTACTGGAGAATATCTAGCAGATTGCCGAATCTGTATTAGATCGGAAGGAAAAAAGAAATTGCCGCGGCTGAGCTCCCCTTCCACGCGCCCTCTAATTCTCTCTATCGCTCTATCTCACTCATCCTCGTGCAATGTGCATACTCTGGCAAAAGGGAACTAGATAAAACGGCTGTTGTTTGTGAGAGAATAGAAAAGAAGAGAAAGATTTAAGCAAAATTTCAAGAAAATGAAAACCGATCAAATCGAATATATATAAAAACGGTTCGAGCGATTACTATGAAAATTGTTCGTGGGAAAAAATCAATTGGCCCCTTTTGCGAACAGTGACAACCACATATAAAATTTATTGTATAAATAACATCAATCATAAGCTCACATTTGTATATACTAATTGAGTTCAGTAAAGCCGTGGCCCTTGCCGCGGCTCACAAAGTTCCCGCTCGCTTAAACTCTACTACTGTGTACAGTCCCCAAAGTATGACATACTTCTGGGCTGGCATGGCCCACTCACAAAATATCAAACATACTTTTTGGGCTAGCCAAAACCCTCAGCTCCGTTATTTGTGGGCCGATCCTGGCGTGCCACGAAAAGATGTCCCTGATTTGATGGAGTCTAGGAATCAAGGATATTTCCTTCAGTCGGGGCCAATCGGGCATGCCATTCTCTTCTTTTTCACACTCACGGAGACACATGCAACACAATAGCAACATGTTTAAAAAATCTAAATTAGAAAACAAATTGAGACGAAAAGAAACTTCTGCGAGCTCAAACATAGATATTTATTTACACATCTATTTAAAAGTATTTAAGTGTATTAATTAATTTTACAACCAAGAAGCAAGAGAACAACCAAGAAACACTTGAACAGAGCCACTTAAAATATGATAATGAAGGAGTCGAATATTGACGTATGAAGTATGTAAGTGTTAAGTGTAGCTGTCTGTAATTATTAATTCGATCCCCATATATCCTACATCTCGTCCACCTTGGTGGCCATGTCAATAAGCAGCTCCAGATGGGCATGCAAGATCTTCACTTGCTGGAGTGCCTTCTCGTCCAGTTGCATCATAATGTGCTTACTGGGCACGGTCATTTTGTAGGGCCTCACGGTGATCACGCCACTCTCGCAGTAAATGTACACATCAGCACAGTCATCCCAGTTTTTCTTGAAAGCCAGCGGGCTGCCGGCGTCGGAGAGCACCAACTCATCGGCGCGCGGCCAACGTTCGAACACTACGGCTGGCACATCAAAGGGGTTATCCTGGTCCAACGATTGTTCGAGGGAGTGCGGCGACAGGGAGCCCTGGGAGCCCTGGGGACTGCCGCAACGTTCGCGATCAGGGGAGCTGCTGCGAGCTCGGCTGTGTGGGGGCTCGGTACCTGAAAAGGATATGGTGTGTATTGCGTTAATGTATTACCAATCATTTGCATTCACTCACCCTCCCCCATGGTATTAGTGTCCACTTGATTAGCGCACTTCTCAAGCTCATCGGTCTCCTCCAGAGCAGCTTCGGACATGGTTTGAGCCTCCGTTTGGTCAGCTGTCTTGGTCATCAGCTTACGACGTGAAGCTCGGCGGCGAGGCATCTTTCCTTCTATACTGCCGATTGAATTATGAAATTTGTAAACGTATGTTACTTGTTACAATAATTTACGGGCTACTACGATGAACTTTAGTTTGAACTTGATTTTTGTTCAATATATTCTTCAAAAATATATTGTTCAAAAATATTTTTGTATTATTACTGCCGATTAAATTATAAATTTTTTTAACCTTTCCGTCTCTACTGCCGATTGAATTATGAAATTTGGAAACCTATGTTACTTGTCACAATAACTTACGGGCTACTACGATGAACGTTAGTTTGAACTTGATTTTTGTTCAATATATTCTTCAAAAATATTCTTGTATTATTATTGCCGATTGAATTTTAAATTTTTTTTAACCTTTCCGTCTCTACTGCCGATTGAATTATGAAATTTGGAAACCTATGTTACTTGTTACAAAAATGTACGGGCTACTACGATGAACGTTAGTTTGAACTTTATTTTTGTTCAATATATTCTTCAAAAATATTTTTGTATTATTACTGCCGATTGAATTATAAATTTTTTTTTAACCTTTCCGTCTCTACTGCCGATTGAATTATGAAATTTGGAAACCAATGTTACTAGTTACACTAACTTACGGGCTACTACGATGAACGTTAGTTTGAACTTGATTTTTTTTCAATATATTCTTCAAAAATATTTTTGGATTATTACTGCCGATTGAATTATTTATTTTGTTTAACCTTTCCGTCTCTACTGCCGATTGAATTATGAATTTTGGAAACCTATGTTACTTGTTACAATAATTTACGGGCTACTACGATGAACGTTAGTTTGAACTTGATTTTTGTTCAATATGTGATACAGAATTTGATTGATAGGAAACGGGGTAGCCCCGGTAATAGCACTCATTAGTGCGTAATTTTCGAACTGAACCTAATGGAAACCTACTTAAATAGGTGATATATGATTATAATGACTTAATGAATCTGCCAAATCTGGTTAGAAAAAATATTATTTTATGGTCATTATCTATGATTCTGCGTTTTTAGTTTTCTCAAATCTGCAATATTGTGGATGCAACAGATTTTCGTCCTTTGTGGGGGCGGATGGGGGTGGGGCGAAATTCTGAGATATACGTTTTATAGTGACATCTTAAAGGAGTGTGTGCACCAAATTTGGTTACTCTAGCCTTAATAGTCTCTGAGATTTGTGGTTGCCTCAGATTTTCGTCCTTTGCGGGGGCGGAAGGGGGTGTGGCGAAATTTGGACAGGAAACGGTCAAGGTCCGATATCACAGGAGTGTGGATACCAAATTTGGTTGCTCTGGCTTTTATAGGTTCTGAGATCCTTGAACTCATATTTTGCAATTGGCAAAACCGACCATGAAACCTGTGTGTTAGAGTGAGACAGAGCGAGAAAGAGTGAAATTGTTTTCGTGATTCTGGCTGTAATAATTATACGATCTGGTTCAGATTTTGCACTCTAGAAGATATAGTCATCTTCTACGATTCTGCGTTTTAGTTTTCTCGTATCGTCGAAATTGTGGATGCCACAGATTTTCGCCCTTTGTGGGGGCGGAAGTGGGCGGGGCAAAGTTTTGAAATATTTTTGGAGCAGTGACATATCACAGAAGTCTGGATCCAAAACATCGTTGCTCTAGCTCTTATAGTCTTTGAGCATTAGGCGCTGAAGGGGACGGACAGACGGACAGACGGACGGACGGACAGACGGACAGACAGACAGGGCTCAATCGACTCGGCTATTGATGCTGATCAAGAATATATATACTTTATAGGGTCGGAAACGATTCCTTCTGGACGTTACACACATCCACTTTTACCACAAATCTAATATACCCCAATACTCATTTTGAGTATCGGGTATAAAAATAATTCCCATGCATTTTACTCGTAAGTAAAAAGAAAAGTCTTTTTTTCCCCGAACGAAACACGTGGCTCCGAAAGAACCTCTGGATAACATTCTTTGAAATATCGAATTTTCAAGATGTTATTCTCTCGTGTTCTGTCCTTCAATATTCTGTCCTCAAAACAATTCCTCTACTCTGCCTCAGTTTAATTCCCAACGATGATATGGAGGACTCCACCTCCTCGAAGAGCGATGGCGATGGCTCGGACCAGGAGGATGGCATTGGGGGCATGGGCATGGCGGAACGTGAACGTGAGCCCAAGCTGCGCCAAGTGGAGGACGACGAGCTGGGGGATGGTCTCAAAGTCACACTCTCATCGGACGGTTCTCTCGACACAAACGACTCGTTCAACTCACATCGGCATCACCCATTGAACCATCAGGATGCCATTGGCGGCATCATGGGAATGGCCCCCAATGCTCTCTAGTCGGCCCCCGTGACCATTGGCGCCAGCACGGATCTGTTGACTCCGAATGCGGCAGCCACACGGCGACGTCGCAAGTTGCCCGAGATACCAAAAAACCAGAAATGTAAGTAGAGGGAATCCTTGCCCCATTCGTAGCTGAAATCTTACCCCACTCATGGCCTTGTTGCAGCTTCCATTCTGCATCTTTTAGGTGGCACTAACTACGGATCGCTGGCCGATGAGTTTCGAACTGGAGGCGGCGGAATCATTGGAGGTCCCTTGGCTGCACCGCGCACCGGACAACAACGCTCATTCCTCTCGCTGAAGTGCGGCTATCTAATGGATGAAGACTCCAGCCCCGATTCGGAGCGGCTGCAGAGCCTGGGGGATGTGGACAGTGGCCACAGCACAGCGCACTCCCCGAATGACTTCAAGAGCATGTCGCCACAGATCACATCGCCCGTCTCCCAGTCACCGTTTCCTCCGCCATTTGGT
>NW_020825613.1:0-48643 GCF_003286085.1 Drosophila persimilis
AGGATCGCGTATTTTGGGCATAAGCACCAATATGGCAATATAGCCCCAAAAAGTGGAACCTCCGCAACTATATGGCACCTGCACTTATATAGAACCCTTCCCTATCCAGCACTGGCATGTATACTGAACCACCGCACCTATATAGCATCCACGCTCCAGGAAATGTGGCAGGATCGCACATCTTGGCATAAGCACCAATATGGCAATATAGCCCCAAAAAAAGTGGAACCTCCGCAACTATATGGCACCTGCACTTATATAGAACCCTTCCCTATCCAGCACTGGCATGTATACTGAACCACCGCACCTATATAGCACCCACGCTCCAGGAAATTGTGGCAGGATCGCACATCTTGGGCAATAAGCACCAATATGGCAATATAGCCCCAAAAAAGTGGAACCTCCGCAACTATATGGCTCTGCACTTATATAGAACCCTTCCCTATCCAGCACTGGCATGTATACTGAACCACCGCACCTATATAGCATCCACGCTCCAGGAAATGTGGCAGATCGCAACATCTTGCATAAGCACCAATATGGCAATATAGCCCCAAAAAAGAGTGGAACCTCCGCACAAAAAGCTATATGGCTCTGTCTGCAACTTATCATAGAACCCTTCCCTATCCAGCACTGGCATGTATACTGAACCACCGCCGCACCTATATAGCATCCACGCTCCAGGAAATGTGGAGGATCGCATATTCTTGGGCATAAGACACCAATATGGCAATATAGCCCCAAAAGTCGGAACCTCCGCAATCTATATGGCTACCTGCACTTATATAGAAACCCTTCCCTATCCAGGCACTGGCATGTTATACTGAACCACCGCACCTATATAGCCTCCACGCTACAGGAAATGATCAGGATCGCACATATTGGGAACTAGCACCAATATGCACTCTAGCCTCAAAAAAGTGGAACTCCGCAACTATATGGCACCTGCATCTTATATAGAACCCTTCCCTATCCAGCACTGGCATGCTATACTGAACCACCGCACCTATATAGCACCACGCTCCAGGAAATGTGGCAGGATCGCACATCTTGGGCATAAGCACCAATATGGCAATATAGCCCCAAAAAAGTGGAACCTCCGCAACTATATGGCTTCCTGCACTTATATAGAACCCTTCCCCTATCCAGCACTGGCATGTATACTGAACCACCGCACCTATATAGCATCCACGCTCCAGGAAATGTGGCAGGATCGCATCATCTTGGGCATAAGCACCAATATGGCAATATAGCCCCAAAAAAGTGGAACCTCCGCAACTATATGGCATTCCTGCACTTATATAGAACCCTTCCCTATCCAGCACTGGCATGTATACTGAACCACCGCACCTATATAGCATCCCACGCTCCAGGAAATGTGGCAGGATCGCACATCTTGGGCATAAGCACCAATATGGCAATATAGCCCCAAAAAAGTGGAACCTCCGCAACTATATGGCACCTGCACTTATATAGAACCCTTCCCTATCCAGCACTGGCATGTATACTGAACCACCGCACCTATATAGCACCCACGCTCCAGGAAATGTGGCAGGATCGCACATCTTTGGGCACTAAGCACCAATATGGCACTCTAGCCCCAAAAAAGTGGAACCTCCGCAACTATATGGCACCTGCACTTATATAGAACCCTTCCCTATCCAGCACTGGCATGTATACTGAACCACCGCACCTATATAGCATCCACGCTCCAGGAAATGTGGCAGGATCGCACATCTTTGGGCATAAGCACCAATATGGCAATATAGCCCCAAAAAAGTGGAACCTCCGCAACTATATGGCACCTGCACTTATATAGAACCCTTCCCTATCCAGCACTGGCATGTATACTGAACCACCGCACCTATATAGCATCCACGCTCCAGGAAATGTGGCAGGATCGCCATCTTGGGCATAAGCACCAATATGGCAATATAGCCCCAAAAAAGTGGAACCTCCGCAACTATATGGCTTCCTGCACTTATATAGAACCCTTCCCTATCCAGCACTGGCATGTATACTGAACCACCGCACCTATATAGCATCCACGCTCCAGGAAATGTGGCAGGATCGCATATTTTGGGCATAAGCACCAATATGGCAATATAGCCCAAAAAAGTGGAACCTCCGCAACTATATGGCACCTGCACTTATATAGAACCCTTCCCTATCCAGCACTGGCATGTATACTGAACCACCGCACCTATATAGCATCCACGCTCCAGGAAATGTGGCAGGATCGCATATTTTGGGCATAAGCACCAATATGGCAATATAGCCCCTAAAAAAGTGGAACCTCCGCAACTATATGGCACCTGCACTTATATAGAACCCTTCCCTATCCAGCACTGGCATGTATACTGAACCACCGCACCTATATAGCATCCACGCTCCAGGAAATGTGGCAGGATCGCCATCTTGGGCATAAGCACCAATATGGCACTCTAGCCCATAAAAAGTGGAACCTCCGCAACTATATGGCACCTGCACTTATATAGAACCCTTCCCTATCCAGCACTGGCATGTATACTGAACCACCGCACCTATATAGCATCCACGCTCCAGGAAATGTGGCAGGATCGCATATTTTGGGCATAAGCACCAATATGGCAATATAGCCCCAAAAAAGTGGAACCTCCGCAACTATATGGCTACCTGCACTTATATAGAACCCTTCCCTATCCAGCACTGGCATGTATACTGAACCACCGCACCTATATAGCATCCACGCTCCAGGAAATGTGGCAGGATCGCATATTTGGGCATAAGCACCAATATGGCAATATAGCCCCAAAAAAGTGGAACCTCCGCAACTATATGGCACCTGCACTTATATAGAACCCTTCCCTATCCAGCACTGGCATGTATACTGAACCACCGCACCTATATAGCATCCACGCTCCAGGAAATGTGGCAGGATCGCATCATCTTGGGCATAAGCACCAATATGGCAATATAGCCCCAAAAAAGTGGAACCTCCGCAACTATATGGCTTCCTGCACTTATATAGAACCCTTCCCTATCCAGCACTGGCATGTATACTGAACCACCGCACCTATATAGCATCCACGCTCCAGGAAATGTGGCAGGATCGCCATCTTGGGCATAAGCACCAATATGGCAATATAGCCCCAAAAAAGTGGAACCTCCGCAACTATATGGCACCTGCACTTATATAGAACCCTTCCCTATCCAGCACTGGCATGTATACTGAACCACCGCACCTATATAGCATCCACGCTCCAGGAAATGTGGCAGGATCGCACATCTTGGGCATAAGCACCAATATGGCAATATAGCCCCAAAAAAGTGGAACCTCCGCAACTATATGGCTACCTGCACTTATATAGAACCCTTCCCTATCCAGCACTGGCATGTATACTGAACCACCGCACCTATATAGCATCCCACGCTCCAGGAAATGTGGCAGGATCGCATATTTTGGGCATAAGCACCAATATGGCAATATAGCCCCAAAAAAGTGGAACCTCCGCAACTATATGGCACCTGCACTTATATAGAACCCTTCCCTATCCAGCACTGGCATGTATACTGAACCACCGCACCTATATAGCACCCACGCTCCAGGAAATGTGGCAGGATCGCACATCTTGGGCATAAGCACCAATATGGCAATATAGCCCCAAAAAAGTGGAACCTCCGCAACTATATGGCACCTGCACTTATATAGAACCCTTCCCTATCCAGCACTGGCATGTATACTGAACCACCGCACCTATATAGCATCCACGCTCCAGGAAATGTGGCAGGATCGCATATTTGGGCATAAGCACCAATATGGCAATATAGCCCCAAAAAAGTGGAACCTCCGCAACTATATGGCACCTGCACTTATATAGAACCCTTCCCTATCCAGCACTGGCATGTATACTGAACCACCGCACCTATATAGCATCCACGCTCCAGGAAATGTGGCAGGATCGCATCATCTTGGGCATAAGCACCAATATGGCAATATAGCCCCAAAAAGTGGAACCTCCGCAACTATATGGCTACCTGCACTATATAGAACCCTTCCCTATCCAGCACTGGCATGTATACTGAACCACCGCACCTATATAGCATCCACGCTCCAGGAAATGTGGCAGGATCGCATATTTTGGGCATAAGCACCAATATGGCAATATAGCCCCAAAAAAGTGGAACCTCCGCAACTATATGGCACCTGCACTTATATAGAACCCTTCCCTATCCAGCACTGGCATGTATACTGAACCACCGCACCTATATAGCATCCACGCTCCAGGAAATGTGGCAGGATCGCATATCTTGGGCATAAGCACCAATATGGCAATATAGCCCCAAAAAAGTGGAACCTCCGCAACTATATGGCACCTGCACTTATATAGAACCCTTCCCTATCCAGCACTGGCATGTATACTGAACCACCGCACCTATATAGCATCCACGCTCCAGGAAATGTGGCAGGATCGCACATCTTGGGCATAAGCACCAATATGGCAATATAGCCCCAAAAAAGTGGAACCTCCGCAACTATATGGCTCCTGCACTTATATAGAACCCTTCCCTATCCAGCACTGGCATGTATACTGAACCACCGCACCTATATAGCATCCACGCTCCAGGAAATGTGGCAGGATCCGTCATCTTGGGCATAAGCACCAATATGGCAATATAGCCCCTAAAAAAGTGGAACCTCCGCTAACTATATGGCACCTGCACTTATATAGAACCCTTCCCTATCCAGCACTGGCATGTATACTGAACCACCGCACCTATATAGCCCCCACGCTCCAGGAAATGTGGCAGGATCGCACATCTTGGGAACTAGCACCAATATGGCACTCTAGCCCTCAAAAAAGTGGAACTCCGCAACTATATGGCACCTGCACTTATATAGAACCCTTCCCTATCCAGCACTGGCATGTATACTGAACCACCGCACCTATATAGCATCCACGCTCCAGGAAATGTGGCAGGATCGTCATCTTGGGCATAAGCACCAATATGGCAATATAGCCCTAAAAAAGTGGAACCTCCGCAACTATATGGCACCTGCACTTATATAGAACCCTTCCCTATCCAGCACTGGCATGTATACTGAACCACCGCACCTATATAGCACCCACGCTCCAGGAAATGTGGCAGGATCGCACATCTTGGGCACTAGCACCAATATGGCAATCTAGCCTCAAAAAAGTGGAACCTCCGCAAACTATATGGCACCTGCACTTATATAGAACCCTTCCCTATCCAGCACTGGCATGTATACTGAACCACCGCACCTATATAGCATCCACGCTCCAGGAAATGTGGCAGGATCGCATCATCTTGGGCATAAGCACCAATATGGCAATATAGCCCCTAAAAAAGTGGAACCTCCGCAACTATATGGCACCTGCACTTATATAGAACCCTTCCCTATCCAGCACTGGCATGTATACTGAACCACCGCACCTATATAGCATCCACGCTCCAGGAAATGTGGCAGGATCGCATATTTTGGGCATAAGCACCAATATGGCAATATAGCCCCAAAAAAGTGGAACCTCCGCAACTATATGGCACCTGCACTTATATAGAACCCTTCCCTATCCAGCACTGGCATGTATACTGAACCACCGCACCTATATAGCCCCACGCTACAGGAAATGTGGCAGGATCGCACATCTTTGGGAACTAGCACCAATATGGCACTCTAGCCTCAAAAAAGTGGAACTCCGCAACTATATGGCACCTGCACTTATATAGAACCCTTCCCTATCCAGCACTGGCATGTATACTGAACCACCGCACCTATATAGCACCCACGCTCCAGGAAATGTGGCAGGATCGCACATCTTGGGCATAAGCACCAATATGGCAATATAGCCCCAAAAAAGTGGAACCTCCGCAACTATATTGGCTACCTGCACTTATATAGAACCCTTCCCTATCCAGCACTGGCATGTATACTGAACCACCGCACCTATATAGCATCCACGCTCCAGGAAATGTGGCAGGATCCGTCATCTTGGGCATAAGCACCAATATGGCACTCTAGCCTCAAAAAAGTGGAACCTCCGCAACTATATGGCACCTGCACTTATATAGAACCCTTCCCTATCCAGCACTGGCATGTATACTGAACCACCGCACCTATATAGCATCCACGCTCCAGGAAATGTGGCAGGATCCGTCATCTTGGCATAAGCACCAATATGGCACTCTAGCCTCAAAAAAGTGGAACCTCCGCAACTATATGGCACCTGCACTTATATAGAACCCTTCCCTATCCAGCACTGGCATGTATACTGAACCACCGCACCTATATAGCATCCACGCTCCAGGAAATGTGGCAGGATCGCACATCTTGGGAACTAGCACCAATATGGCACTCTAGCCTCAAAAAAGTGGAACCTCCGCAACTATATGGCACCTGCACTTATATAGAACCCTTCCCTATCCAGCACTGGCATGTATACTGAACCACCGCACCTATATAGCATCCACGCTCCAGGAAATGTGGCAGGATCGCACATCTTGGGCATAAGCACCAATATGGCAATATAGCCCCTAAAAAAGTGGAACCTCCGCAACTATATGGCACCTGCACTTATATAGAACCCTTCCCTATCCAGCACTGGCATGTATACTGAACCACCGCACCTATATAGCACCCACGCTCCAGGAAATGTGGCAGGATCGCACATCTTGGGCATAAGCACCAATATGGCAATATAGCCCAAAAAAGTGGAACCTCCGCAACTATATGGCACCTGCACTTATATAGAACCCTTCCCTATCCAGCACTGGCATGTATACTGAACCACCGCACCTATATAGCATCCACGCTCCAGGAAATGTGGCAGGATCCGTCATCTTGGGCATAAGCACCAATATGGCAATATAGCCCTCAAAAAAGTGGAACCTCCGCTAACTATATGGCACCTGCACTTATATAGAACCCTTCCCTATCCAGCACTGGCATGTATACTGAACCACCGCACCTATATAGCACCCACGCTCCAGGAAATGTGGCAGGATCGCACATCTTGGGAACTAGCACCAATATGGCACTATAGCCCCAAAAAAGTGGAACCTCCGCAACTATATGGCTCTGCACTTATATAGAACCCTTCCCTATCCAGCACTGGCATGTATACTGAACCACCGCACCTATATAGCATCCACGCTCCAGGAAATGTGGCAGGATCGCACATCTTGGGCATAAGCACCAATATGGCAATATAGCCCCAAAAAAGTGGAACCTCCGCAACTATATGGCTTCCTGCACTTATATAGAACCCTTCCCTATCCAGCACTGGCATGTATACTGAACCACCGCACCTATATAGCATCCACGCTCCAGGAAATGTGGCAGGATCGCATCATCTTGGCATAAGCACCAATATGGCAATATAGCCCCAAAAAAGTGGAACCTCCGCAACTATATGGCTCCTGCACTTATATAGAACCCTTCCCTATCCAGCACTGGCATGTATACTGAACCACCGCACCTATATAGCATCCACGCTCCAGGAAATGTGGCAGGATCGCACATCTTGGGCATAAGCACCAATATGGCAATATAGCCCTCAAAAAAGTGGAACCTCCGCTAGCTATATGGCACCTGCACTTATATAGAACCCTTCCCTATCCAGCACTGGCATGTATACTGAACCACCGCACCTATATAGCACCCACGCTCCAGGAAATGTGGCAGGATCGCACATCTTGGGCATAAGCACCAATATGGCAATATAGCCCAAAAAAGTGGAACCTCCGCAACTATATGGCACCTGCACTTATATAGAACCCTTCCCTATCCAGCACTGGCATGTATACTGAACCACCGCACCTATATAGCACCCACGCTCCAGGAAATGTGGCAGGATCGCATCATCTTGGGCATAAGCACCAATATGGCAATATAGCCCTAAAAAAGTGGAACCTCCGCAACTATATGGCACCTGCACTTATATAGAACCCTTCCCTATCCAGCACTGGCATGTATACTGAACCACCGCACCTATATAGCACCCACGCTCCAGGAAATGTGGCAGGATCGCACATCTTGGGCATAAGCACCAATATGGCAATATAGCCCCAAAAAAGTGGAACCTCCGCAACTATATGGCTACCTGCACTTATATAGAACCCTTCCCTATCCAGCACTGGCATGTATACTGAACCACCGCACCTATATAGCATCCACGCTCCAGGAAATGTGGCAGGATCCGTCCATCTTGGGCATAAGCACCAATATGGCAATATAGCCCTAAAAAAGTGGAACCTCCGCTAACTATATGGCACCTGCACTTATATAGAACCCTTCCCTATCCAGCACTGGCATGTATACTGAACCACCGCACCTATATAGCACCCACGCTCCAGGAAATGTGGCAGGATCGCACATCTTGGGCACTAGCACCAATATGGCACTCTAGCCTCAAAAAAGTGGAACTCCGCAACTATATGGCACCTGCACTTATATAGAACCCTTCCCTATCCAGCACTGGCATGTATACTGAACCACCGCACCTATATAGCATCCACGCTCCAGGAAATGTGGCAGGATCGTCATCTTGGGCATAAGCACCAATATGGCAATATAGCCCCAAAAAAGTGGAACCTCCGCAACTATATGGCATCCTGCACTTATATAGAACCCTTCCCTATCCAGCACTGGCATGTATACTGAACCACCGCACCTATATAGCACCCACGCTCCAGGAAATGTGGCAGGATCGCATATTTTGGGCACTAAGCACCAATATGGCACTCTAGCCCCAAAAAAGTGGAACATCCGCAACTATATGGCACCTGCACTTATATAGAACCCTTCCCTATCCAGCACTGGCATGTATACTGAACCACCGCACCTATATAGCATCCACGCTCCAGGAAATGTGGCAGGATCGCACATCTTGGGAACTAGCACCAATATGGCACTCTAGCCTCAAAAAAGTGGAACCTCCGCAACTATATGGCACCTGCACTTATATAGAACCCTTCCCTATCCAGCACTGGCATGTATACTGAACCACCGCACCTATATAGCATCCACGCTCCAGGAAATGTGGCAGGATCGCACATCTTGGGCATAAGCACCAATATGGCAATATAGCCCCAAAAAAGTGGAACCTCCGCAACTATATGGCTTCCTGCACTTATATAGAACCCTTCCCTATCCAGCACTGGCATGTATACTGAACCACCGCACCTATATAGCATCCACGCTCCAGGAAATGTGGCAGGATCCGCATCATCTTGGGCATAAGCACCAATATGGCAATATAGCCCCAAAAAAGTGGAACCTCCGCAACTATATGGCTTCTGCACTTATATAGAACCCTTCCCTATCCAGCACTGGCATGTATACTGAACCACCGCACCTATATAGCATCCACGCTCCAGGAAATGTGGCAGGATCCGTCATCTTGGGCATAAGCACCAATATGGCAATATAGCCCTAAAAAAGTGGAACCTCCGCAACTATATGGCACTCTGCACTTATATAGAACCCTTCCCTATCCAGCACTGGCATGTATACTGAACCACCGCACCTATATAGCATCCACGCTCCAGGAAATGTGGCAGGATCGCACATCTTGGGCATAAGCACCAATATGGCAATATAGCCCCAAAAAAGTGGAACCTCCGCAACTATATGGCTCTGCACTTATATAGAACCCTTCCCTATCCAGCACTGGCATGTATACTGAACCACCGCACCTATATAGCATCCACGCTCCAGGAAATGTGGCAGGATCCGCCATCTTGGGCATAAGCACCAATATGGCAATATAGCCCCAAAAAAGTGGAACCTCCGCAACTATATGGCTCCTGCACTTATATAGAACCCTTCCCTATCCAGCACTGGCATGTATACTGAACCACCGCACCTATATAGCATCCCACGCTCCAGGAAATGTGGCAGGATCGTCATCTTGGGCATAAGCACCAATATGGCAATATAGCCCTCAAAAAAGTGGAACCTCCGCAACTATATGGCACCTGCACTTATATAGAACCCTTCCCTATCCAGCACTGGCATGTATACTGAACCACCGCACCTATATAGCATCCACGCTCCAGGAAATGTGGCAGGATCGCACATCTTGGGCATAAGCACCAATATGGCAATATAGCCCCAAAAAAGTGGAACCTCCGCAACTATATGGCTACCTGCACTTATATAGAACCCTTCCCTATCCAGCACTGGCATGTATACTGAACCACCGCACCTATATAGCATCCCACGCTCCAGGAAATGTGGCAGGATCGCACATCTTGGGCATAAGCACCAATATGGCACTATAGCCCCAAAAAAGTGGAACCTCCGCAACTATATGGCACCTGCACTTATATAGAACCCTTCCCTATCCAGCACTGGCATGTATACTGAACCACCGCACCTATATAGCATCCCACGCTCCAGGAAATGTGGCAGGATCGCACATCTTGGGCATAAGCACCAATATGGCAATATAGCCCCAAAAAAGTGGAACCTCCGCAACTATATGGCTACCTGCACTTATATAGAACCCTTCCCTATCCAGCACTGGCATGTATACTGAACCACCGCACCTATATAGCATCCACGCTCCAGGAAATGTGGCAGGATCGCACATCTTGGGCATAAGCACCAATATGGCAATATAGCCCCAAAAAAGTGGAACCTCCGCAACTATATGGCACCTGCACTTATATAGAACCCTTCCCTATCCAGCACTGGCATGTATACTGAACCACCGCACCTATATAGCACCCACGCTCCAGGAAATGTGGCAGGATCGCACTATCTTGGGCATAAGCACCAATATGGCAATATAGCCCCAAAAAAGTGGAACCTCCGCAACTATATGGCACCTGCACTTATATAGAACCCTTCCCTATCCAGCACTGGCATGTATACTGAACCACCGCACCTATATAGCATCCACGCTCCAGGAAATGTGGCAGGATCGCACTATCTTGGGCATAAGCACCAATATGGCAATATAGCCCCAAAAAAGTGGAACCTCCGCAACTATATGGCTCCTGCACTTATATAGAACCCTTCCCTATCCAGCACTGGCATGTATACTGAACCACCGCACCTATATAGCCCCCACGCTCCAGGAAATGTGGCAGGATCGCACATCTTGGGAACTAGCACCAATATGGCACTCTAGCCTCAAAAAAGTGGAACCTCCGCAACTATATGGCACCTGCACTTATATAGAACCCTTCCCTATCCAGCACTGGCATGTATACTGAACCACCGCACCTATATAGCATCCACGCTCCAGGAAATGTGGCAGGATCGCATATTTTGGGAACTAGCACCAATATGGCACTCTAGCCCCAAAAAAGTGGAACATCCGCAACTATATGGCTACCTGCACTTATATAGAACCCTTCCCTATCCAGCACTGGCATGTATACTGAACCACCGCACCTATATAGCATCCACGCTCCAGGAAATGTGGCAGGATCGCATATTTTGGGCACTAAGCACCAATATGGCACTATAGCCCCAAAAAAGTGGAACCTCCGCAACTATATGGCACCTGCACTTATATAGAACCCTTCCCTATCCAGCACTGGCATGTATACTGAACCACCGCACCTATATAGCATCCACGCTCCAGGAAATGTGGCAGGATCGCACATCTTGGGCATAAGCACCAATATGGCAATATAGCCCCAAAAAAGTGGAACCTCCGCAACTATATGGCTACCTGCACTTATATAGAACCCTTCCCTATCCAGCACTGGCATGTATACTGAACCACCGCACCTATATAGCATCCACGCTCCAGGAAATGTGGCAGGATCGCATCATCTTGGGCATAAGCACCAATATGGCAATATAGCCCCAAAAAAGTGGAACCTCCGCAACTATATGGCTACCTGCACTTATATAGAACCCTTCCCTATCCAGCACTGGCATGTATACTGAACCACCGCACCTATATAGCATCCACGCTCCAGGAAATGTGGCAGGATCGCACATCTTGGGCACTAAGCACCAATATGGCAATATAGCCCAAAAAAGTGGAACCTCCGCAACTATATGGCACCTGCACTTATATAGAACCCTTCCCTATCCAGCACTGGCATGTATACTGAACCACCGCACCTATATAGCATCCACGCTCCAGGAAATGTGGCAGGATCGCACATCTTGGGCATAAGCACCAATATGGCAATATAGCCCCAAAAAAGTGGAACCTCCGCAACTATATGGCACCTGCACTTATATAGAACCCTTCCCTATCCAGCACTGGCATGTATACTGAACCACCGCACCTATATAGCATCCACGCTCCAGGAAATGTGGCAGGATCGCATATTTGGGCATAAGCACCAATATGGCAATATAGCCCCAAAAAAGTGGAACCTCCGCAACTATATGGCACCTGCACTTATATAGAACCCTTCCCTATCCAGCACTGGCATGTATACTGAACCACCGCACCTATATAGCATCCCACGCTCCAGGAAATGTGGCAGGATCGCACATCTTGGGCATAAGCACCAATATGGCAATATAGCCCCAAAAAAGTGGAACCTCCGCAACTATATGGCTCCTGCACTTATATAGAACCCTTCCCTATCCAGCACTGGCATGTATACTGAACCACCGCACCTATATAGCATCCCACGCTCCAGGAAATGTGGCAGGATCCGTCATCTTGGGCACTAAGCACCAATATGGCAATATAGCCCTCAAAAAAGTGGAACCTCCGCAACTATATGGCACCTGCACTTATATAGAACCCTTCCCTATCCAGCACTGGCATGTATACTGAACCACCGCACCTATATAGCCCCCACGCTCCAGGAAATGTGGCAGGATCGCACATCTTGGGAACTAGCACCAATATGGCACTCTAGCCTCAAAAAAGTGGAACTCCGCAACTATATGGCACCTGCACTTATATAGAACCCTTCCCTATCCAGCACTGGCATGTATACTGAACCACCGCACCTATATAGCATCCACGCTCCAGGAAATGTGGCAGGATCGCATATTTTGGGCATAAGCACCAATATGGCAATATAGCCCCAAAAAAGTGGAACCTCCGCAACTATATGGCACCTGCACTTATATAGAACCCTTCCCTATCCAGCACTGGCATGTATACTGAACCACCGCACCTATATAGCACCCACGCTCCAGGAAATGTGGCAGGATCGCACATCTTGGGAACTAGCACCAATATGGCACTCTAGCCTCAAAAAAGTGGAACTCCGCAACTATATGGCACCTGCACTTATATAGAACCCTTCCCTATCCAGCACTGGCATGTATACTGAACCACCGCACCTATATAGCATCCCACGCTCCTAGGAAATGTGGCAGGATCGCACATCTTGGGCATAAGCACCAATATGGCAATATAGCCCCAAAAAAGTGGAACCTCCGCAACTATATGGCTTCTGCACTTATATAGAACCCTTCCCTATCCAGCACTGGCATGTATACTGAACCACCGCACCTATATAGCATCCACGCTCCAGGAAATGTGGCAGGATCGTCATCTTGGGCATAAGCACCAATATGGCAATATAGCCCTAAAAAAGTGGAACCTCCGCTAACTATATGGCACCTGCACTTATATAGAACCCTTCCCTATCCAGCACTGGCATGTATACTGAACCACCGCACCTATATAGCATCCACGCTCCAGGAAATGTGGCAGGATCGCACATCTTGGGCATAAGCACCAATATGGCAATATAGCCCCAAAAAAGTGGAACCTCCGCAACTATATGGCACCTGCACTTATATAGAACCCTTCCCTATCCAGCACTGGCATGTATACTGAACCACCGCACCTATATAGCATCCCACGCTCCAGGAAATGTGGCAGGATCGTCATCTTTGGGCATAAGCACCAATATGGCACTCTAGCCTCAAAAAAGTGGAACCTCCGCAACTATATGGCACCTGCACTTATATAGAACCCTTCCCTATCCAGCACTGGCATGTATACTGAACCACCGCACCTATATAGCACCCACGCTCTAGGAAATGTGGCAGGATCGCACATCTTGGGCATAAGCACCAATATGGCAATATAGCCCCAAAAAAGTGGAACCTCCGCAACTATATGGCTTCTGCACTTATATAGAACCCTTCCCTATCCAGCACTGGCATGTATACTGAACCACCGCACCTATATAGCATCCACGCTCCAGGAAATGTGGCAGGATCCGTCATCTTGGGCATAAGCACCAATATGGCAATATAGCCCTAAAAAAGTGGAACCTCCGCTAACTATATGGCACCTGCACTTATATAGAACCCTTCCCTATCCAGCACTGGCATGTATACTGAACCACCGCACCTATATAGCACCCACGCTCCAGGAAATGTGGCAGGATCGCACATCTTGGGAACTAGCACCAATATGGCACTCTAGCCCTCAAAAAGTGGAACCTCCGCAACTATATGGCACCTGCACTTATATAGAACCCTTCCCTATCCAGCACTGGCATGTATACTGAACCACCGCACCTATATAGCATCCACGCTCCAGGAATTGTGGCAGGATCGCATATCTTGGGCATAAGCACCAATATGGCAATATAGCCCCAAAAAAGTGGAACCTCCGCAACTATATGGCACCTGCACTTATATAGAACCCTTCCCTATCCAGCACTGGCATGTATACTGAACCACCGCACCTATATAGCCCCCACGCTCCAGGAAATGTGGCAGGATCGCACATCTTGGGCACTAGCACCAATATGGCAATCTAGCCCCAAAAAAGTGGAACCTCCGCAACTATATGGCACCTGCACTTATATAGAACCCTTCCCTATCCAGCACTGGCATGTATACTGAACCACCGCACCTATATAGCATCCACGCTCCAGGAAATGTGGCAGGATCGCATATTTTGGGCACTAAGCACCAATATGGCAATATAGCCCCAAAAAAGTGGAACCTCCGCAACTATATGGCACCTGCACTTATATAGAACCCTTCCCTATCCAGCACTGGCATGTATACTGAACCACCGCACCTATATAGCACCCACGCTCCAGGAAATGTGGCAGGATCGCACATCTTGGGAACTAGCACCAATATGGCACTCTAGCCTCAAAAAAGTGGAACCTCCGCAACTATATGGCCTCTGCACTTATATAGAACCCTTCCCTATCCAGCACTGGCATGTATACTGAACCACCGCACCTATATAGCACCCACGCTCCAGGAAATGTGGCAGGATCGCACATCTTGGGAACTAGCACCAATATGGCACTCTAGCCCTCAAAAAAGTGGAACCTCCGCAACTATATGGCACCTGCACTTATATAGAACCCTTCCCTATCCAGCACTGGCATGTATACTGAACCACCGCACCTATATAGCATCCACGCTCCAGGAAATGTGGCAGGATCGCACATCTTGGCATAAGCACCAATATGGCAATATAGCCCCAAAAAAGTGGAACCTCCGCAACTATATGGCTTCTGCACTTATATAGAACCCTTCCCTATCCAGCACTGGCATGTATACTGAACCACCGCACCTATATAGCATCCACGCTCCAGGAAATGTGGCAGGATCGCATATTTTGGGCATAAGCACCAATATGGCAATATAGCCCCAAAAAAGTGGAACCTCCGCAACTATATGGCACCTGCACTTATATAGAACCCTTCCCTATCCAGCACTGGCATGTATACTGAACCACCGCACCTATATAGCACCCACGCTCCAGGAAATGTGGCAGGATCGCACATCTTGGGCACTAGCACCAATATGGCACTCTAGCCTCAAAAAAGTGGAACCTCCGCAACTATATGGCTCCTGCACTTATATAGAACCCTTCCCTATCCAGCACTGGCATGTATACTGAACCACCGCACCTATATAGCATCCACGCTCCAGGAAATGTGGCAGGATCGCATATTTTGGGCATAAGCACCAATATGGCAATATAGCCCCTAAAAAGTGGAACCTCCGCAACTATATGGCTACCTGCACTTATATAGAACCCTTCCCTATCCAGCACTGGCATGTATACTGAACCACCGCACCTATATAGCATCCACGCTCCAGGAAATGTGGCAGGATCGCACATCTTGGCATAAGCACCAATATGGCAATATAGCCCCAAAAAAGTGGAACCTCCGCTAGTATATGGCACCTGCACTTATATAGAACCCTTCCCTATCCAGCACTGGCATGTATACTGAACCACCGCACCTATATAGCATCCACGCTCCAGGAAATGTGGCAGGATCGCACATCTTGGCATAAGCACCAATATGGCAATATAGCCCCAAAAAAGTGGAACCTCCGCAACTATATGGCTTCTGCACTTATATAGAACCCTTCCCTATCCAGCACTGGCATGTATACTGAACCACCGCACCTATATAGCATCCACGCTCCAGGAAATGTGGCAGGATCCGTCATCTTGGGCATAAGCACCAATATGGCAATATAGCCCTAAAAAAGTGGAACCTCCGCTAGTATATGGCACCTGCACTTATATAGAACCCTTCCCTATCCAGCACTGGCATGTATACTGAACCACCGCACCTATATAGCCCCCACGCTCCAGGAAATGTGGCAGGATCGCACATCTTGGGAACTAGCACCAATATGGCACTCTAGCCTCAAAAAAGTGGAACCTCCGCAACTATATGGCACCTGCACTTATATAGAACCCTTCCCTATCCAGCACTGGCATGTATACTGAACCACCGCACCTATATAGCATCCACGCTCCAGGAAATGTGGCAGGATCGCATATTTTGGGCATAAGCACCAATATGGCAATATAGCCCCAAAAAAGTGGAACCTCCGCAACTATATGGCGCCTGCACTTATATAGAACCCTTCCCTATCCAGCACTGGCATGTATACTGAACCACCGCACCTATATAGCACCCACGCTCCAGGAAATGTGGCAGGATCGCACATCTTGGGCATAAGCACCAATATGGCAATATAGCCCCAAAAAAGTGGAACCTCCGCAACTATATGGCTTCTGCACTTATATAGAACCCTTCCCTATCCAGCACTGGCATGTATACTGAACCACCGCACCTATATAGCATCCACGCTCCAGGAAATGTGGCAGGATCGTCATCTTGGGCATAAGCACCAATATGGCAATATAGCCCTAAAAAAGTGGAACCTCCGCTAGCTATATGGCACCTGCACTTATATAGAACCCTTCCCTATCCAGCACTGGCATGTATACTGAACCACCGCACCTATATAGCCCCCACGCTCCAGGAAATGTGGCAGGATCGCACATCTTGGGAACTAGCACCAATATGGCACTCTAGCCTCAAAAAAGTGGAACCTCCGCAACTATATGGCACCTGCACTTATATAGAACCCTTCCCTATCCAGCACTGGCATGTATACTGAACCACCGCACCTATATAGCATCCACGCTCCAGGAATTGTGGCAGGATCGCATATTTTGGGCATAAGCACCAATATGGCAATATAGCCCCAAAAAAGTGGAACCTCCGCAACTATATGGCGCCTGCACTTATATAGAACCCTTCCCTATCCAGCACTGGCATGTATACTGAACCACCGCACCTATATAGCCCCCACGCTCCAGGAAATGTGGCAGGATCGCACATCTTGGGAACTAGCACCAATATGGCACTCTAGCCTCAAAAAAGTGGAACTCCGCAACTATATGGCACCTGCACTTATATAGAACCCTTCCCTATCCAGCACTGGCATGTATACTGAACCACCGCACCTATATAGCATCCACGCTCCAGGAAATGTGGCAGGATCGCATATTTTGGGCATAAGCACCAATATGGCAATATAGCCCCAAAAAAGTGGAACCTCCGCAACTATATGGCACCTGCACTTATATAGAACCCTTCCCTATCCAGCACTGGCATGTATACTGAACCACCGCACCTATATAGCCCCACGCTACAGGAAATGTAGCAGGATCGCACATCTTGGGAACTAGCACCAATATGGCACTCTAGCCTCAAAAAAGTGGAACCTCCGCAACTATATGGCTTCTGCACTTATATAGAACCCTTCCCTATCCAGCACTGGCATGTATACTGAACCACCGCACCTATATAGCACCCACGCTCCAGGAAATGTGGCAGGATCGCACATCTTGGGAACTAGCACCAATATGGCACTCTAGCCTCAAAAAAGTGGAACTCCGCAACTATATGGCACCTGCACTTATATAGAACCCTTCCCTATCCAGCACTGGCATGTATACTGAACCACCGCACCTATATAGCATCCACGCTCCAGGAATTGTGGCAGGATCGCACATCTTGGCATAAGCACCAATATGGCAAAATAGCCCCAAAAAAGTGGAACCTCCGCAACTATATGGCTTCTGCACTTATATAGAACCCTTCCCTATCCAGCACTGGCATGTATACTGAACCACCGCACCTATATAGCATCCACGCTCCAGGAAATGTGGCAGGATCGCATATTTTGGGCATAAGCACCAATATGGCAATATAGCCCCAAAAAAGTGGAACCTCCGCAACTATATGGCACCTGCACTTATATAGAACCCTTCCCTATCCAGCACTGGCATGTATACTGAACCACCGCACCTATATAGCATCCACGCTCCAGGAAATGTGGCAGGATCGCATATTTTGGGCATAAGCACCAATATGGCAATATAGCCCCAAAAAAGTGGAACCTCCGCAACTATATGGCACCTGCACTTATATAGAACCCTTCCCTATCCAGCACTGGCATGTATACTGAACCACCGCACCTATATAGCCCCACGCTACAGGAAATGTAGCAGGATCGCACATCTTGGGAACTAGCACCAATATGGCACTCTAGCCTCAAAAAAGTGGAACCTCCGCAACTATATGGCTTCTGCACTTATATAGAACCCTTCCCTATCCAGCACTGGCATGTATACTGAACCACCGCACCTATATAGCATCCACGCTCCAGGAAATTTGGCAGGATCGCATATTTTGGGCATAAGCACCAATATGGCAATATAGCCCCTAAAAAGTGGAACCTCCGCAACTATATGGCTTCTGCACTTATATAGAACCCTTCCGTATCCAGCACTGGCATGTATACTGAACCACCGCACCTATATAGCATCCACGCTCCAGGAAATGTGGCAGGATCGCACATCTTGGCCATAAGCACCAATATGGCAATATAGCCCCAAAAAAGTGGAACCTCCGCTAGTATATGGCACCTGCACTTATATAGAACCCTTCCCTATCCAGCACTGGCATGTATACTGAACCACCGCACCTATATAGCATCCACGCTCCAGGAAATGTGGCAGGATCGCACATCTTGGCATAAGCACCAATATGGCAATATAGCCCCAAAAAAGTGGAACCTCCGCAACTATATGGCTTCTGCACTTATATAGAACCCTTCCCTATCCAGCACTGGCATGTATACTGAACCACCGCACCTATATAGCATCCACGCTCCAGGAAATGTTGCAGGATCTGTCATCTTGGGCATAAGCACCAATATGGCAATATAGCCCTAAAAAAGTGGAACCTCCGCTAGTATATGGCACCTGCACTTATATAGAACCCTTCCCTATCCAGCACTGGCATGTATACTGAACCACCGCACCTATATAGCCCCCACGCTCCAGGAAATGTGGCAGGATCGCACATCTTGGGAACTAGCACCAATATGGCACTCTAGCCTCAAAAAAGTGGAACTCCGCAACTATATGGCACCTGCACTTATATAGAACCCTTCCCTATCCAGCACTGGCATGTATACTGAACCACCGCACCTATATAGCATCCACGCTCCAGGAAATGTGGCAGGATCCGTCATCTTGGGCATAAGCACCAATATGGCAATATAGCCCTAAAAAAGTGGAACCTCCGCTAGTATATGGCACCTGCACTTATATAGAACCCTTCCCTATCCAGCACTGGCATGTATACTGAACCACCGCACCTATATAGCACCCAAGCTCCAGGAAATGTGGCAGGATCGCACATCTTGGGAACTAGCACCAATATGGCACTCTAGCCTCAAAAAAGTGGAACTCCGCAACTATATGGCACCTGCACTTATATAGAACCCTTCCCTATCCAGCACTGGCATGTATACTGAACCACCGCACCTATATAGCATCCACGCTCCAGGAAATGTGGCAGGATCCGTCATCTTGGGCATAAGCACCAATATGGCAATATAGCCCTAAAAAAGTGGAACCTCCGCAACTATATGGCTTCTGCACTTATATAGAACCCTTCCCTATCCAGCACTGGCATGTATACTGAACCACCGCACCTATATAGCATCCACGCTCCAGGAAATGTGGCAGGATCGCATATTTTGGGCATAAGCACCAATATGGCAATATAGCCCCAAAAAAGTGGAACCTCCGCAACTATATGGCACCTGCACTTATATAGAACCCTTCCCTATCCAGCACTGGCATGTATACTGAACCACCGCACCTATATAGCCCCACGCTACAGGAAATGTAGCAGGATCGCACATCTTGGGAACTAGCACCAATATGGCACTCTAGCCCTCAAAAAAGTGGAACTCCGCAACTATATGGCACCTGCACTTATATAGAACCCTTCCCTATCCAGCACTGGCATGTATACTGAACCACCGCACCTATATAGCACCCACGCTCCAGGAAATGTGGCAGGATCGCACATCTTGGGCATAAGCACCAATATGGCAATATAGCCCCAAAAAAGTGGAACCTCCGCAACTATATGGCTACCTGCACTTATATAGAACCCTTCCCTATCCAGCACTGGCATGTATACTGAACCACCGCACCTATATAGCATCCACGCTCCAGGAAATGTGGCAGGATCGCACATCTTGGCATAAGCACCAATATGGCAATATAGCCCCAAAAAAGTGGAACCTCCGCTAACTATATGGCACCTGCACTTATATAGAACCCTTCCCTATCCAGCACTGGCATGTATACTGAACCACCGCACCTATATAGCATCCACGCTCCAGGAAATGTGGCAGGATCGCACATCTTGGGCATAAGCACCAATATGGCAATATAGCCCCAAAAAAGTGGAACCTCCGCAACTATATGGCACCTGCACTTATATAGAACCCTTCCCTATCCAGCACTGGCATGTATACTGAACCACCGCACCTATATAGCATCCACGCTCCAGGAAATGTGGCAGGATCCGTCATCTTGGGCATAAGCACCAATATGGCAATATAGCCCTAAAAAAGTGGAACCTCCGCTAGTATATGGCACCTGCACTTATATAGAACCCTTCCCTATCCAGCACTGGCATGTATACTGAACCACCGCACCTATATAGCCCCACGCTACAGGAAATGTAGCAGGATCGCACATCTTGGGAACTAGCACCAATATGGCACTCTAGCCCCAAAAAAGTGGAACCTCCGCAACTATATGGCTTCTGCACTTATATAGAACCCTTCCCTATCCAGCACTGGCATGTATACTGAACCACCGCACCTATATAGCATCCACGCTCCAGGAAATGTGGCAGGATCGCACATCTTGGGAACTAGCACCAATATGGCACTCTAGCCTCAAAAAAGTGGAACCTCCGCAACTATATGGCTTCTGCACTTATATAGAACCCTTCCCTATCCAGCACTGGCATGTATACTGAACCACCGCACCTATATAGCATCCACGCTCCAGGAAATGTGGCAGGATCGCACATCTTGGCATAAGCACCAATATGGCAATATAGTGTAATATTCGACGCTTGTCGTGCCGTTTATTTGAATTATGAACGGCTAACTCCCAAAATTACAGCCTAAAACTAGGCAGAGAAAAAAAAAATTCGAGTTGCAGAGCTTGTGAGCTTTAACCATACATAGAGTATCAGCTGTTTTGCGACCAAGTGGCAACACTAAGATATGCAATTTTTCTGCTTTGCACTATATTTCATTAAATATTGCTGTGGCTGGATTCTGTATAACAGAAAAAGACCATAGAAGGTGTGGAAAAAACGTGGGTTGCTGTACCTAGTAGTCCCAGCCTCTGTCTTTTTTACCTCGTGGCCGTCAGAGTGACCGGCAGTGAAAAAAGAAGTCTGCTTGAGCTGACCCAGTTCTCTAAACAAGGTCAAGCCCAAAGTCAAAGCCTAGTGCAAGTGCCAAGTGCGGCTCAAAGTGATCATTGAATTTGAGTGGACGCGCCAGTTATATATCGCCAATACTGGGGCAGCCGTTCGACCATTTGGAAACGAGCGCCCCCAGTGTATCAACATTTTTCGAAACAGTGGTGCAATTCTGTTGAGGTAATTATCCACCCAGCTGCAGCGACCCGTTGAAAAATGTTCTGTTCTTTCCGTGTAGGATTAGCACCACTAGTATCTACGTATTGAAACGCTGGTCTAGAAGATACGGATTGGTTATTCCCGGAGACCTCTTGGCCACGTGCCCGTACCACCGTTCGGTAGCCGAGGGCATGGACTTGCTCCTCAAGTAAACCCGATCGGTGTGCTCTGCAATCTTCGCCTGGACACGTTCGACCCATGGGGATGAGCTGAGTGACTCTTCAAATAAACCAGTCCCCCCCACGAGCAATCCAGTGTGCGAGGGTACCTACCTCACGCCGCAGATGGACCGCGGTCATTGACCCCTGGCATCGGAAGCAGCTGATGTTACCTGCGCCCGGTACAATCGTGTGCCACCTTCAGACCTCGAGTAGGAACTCGGTCTCCAGCCGGGAAGCATCGAACCCGCATCGGATTTAGTTATATTCTCTATCTTTCTTTCGAAATTAGACCCGATATGCGAAACCCTGTTTTTTTTATCCGCTTTCTGTCTAACAATGTTCTTTTGATACGGCAAAAATGTGCAAAAGCCAAGTAAATACGGTATAAACCAAAAGGGAATTCCTGTCCATGGGCTAAGTCGAACTTGAACAAATGAGTAGTGTATTAATACCAATTATTTTTACAGTTTTTGATTTTGGTTGCCACGCATTCATCTCATCATCTATGCAGATACTCATCACAATCACACACATCATCATACTCATCCACCCATCAAATCACCTCATCCAACACACAACGAAAGATCTTTCTGCGTGGGAGTCAAAGTTATTAATCGTTTCGTAAGTGATTATAAAAAAAAAAAAAACAAGTAAGCCATCTGAAAAGAATGAATGTGCGGTAACTATTCGTTGGTCTTCAACCATGATCACGGTTTTACACACGTAGTACTCATGCCTTTAAACGACTTTCCATATACCCGATTTTTGTCTGGTTTTGGCACTGCCCAAGTACCGTAATGACATATGACGTTTCCTTGTTCATATGATGAACACGTACCTATTTCTTGCCTTTATCTATACCTACTACTAATCATTTTTATAGATTTAAGAACCTTATACGCTACCTCGCCCCTATGATACTCTTAATACTAGTAATACCCTATAAATGTAAGACGATACCGAATAGCAGGCTTATATTAGGGACTAGATCCTATTAGCGTTAGGTTTGATAGGAGTTTAAATGAAGAATTATGGATTGTTTAAATAAAGTAGTTTTGGAAATGAACCGTGGCTAAATAGATTATATCGGAACCATGCAACCTCGAAAAACGGAGATGTGACCCACCGCAGTCTTTGTTGGAGGGATCCTGACGATTAATAGGTGGCCCTGAAGGATCATGGTAGGGTGGGCGTTCTCGCCAATGGGCGATACCGCAGCCGACAAAGATCTGACCGGTGATCTTCTTCGTTCACGTGTACATGCTGATCTGTCCCTTTGACCCCCCTGTATCCCGTTTCCTAGTATCCTTTCCCTACTCGTACGCGATTTTTTTTATAAATTCTTATCTCGACCATTTGCCAGAGCTATAAATGGGTAGTAAAATTTCCTCCATGCCCACACCCCGCCGACCAGAGACAAAAGCCGAAGCCAGCGCGTACTTCCTACTCCCGTTTACTTATCATCAGCTCCTCGACCCTGTACGTTGTATGCTACAGGTAAAGACAAATTTTAAATGGCAATTGGTTCGAAAAGTCTGTCACGATTTTATGGCAGGGTTTCTTAAAGAATTTGTAAATTTGGCGCCCAACGTGGGGCCCTTCTTCGGCTTGCCCCGACCAAGAAAGTTTTATAAAGTCATCAACACCAATGCGAGCTGCATCTCAATGCAGTGGCACAAGACTTATTCCTTCATCCATTAATTCCCAACAGATATACATGGTCGTGCATTGTCTGGGTGATTGACTTCGAGTAGCTGGATTGCGTAGCAGTTTCTAAAAGACTTTAAAGCCCCGCGCTCGAGGTTAATCAAATTACTAGGCATAGTAACGAACCTGTAGTATCTGGCCGGATAGGCCACTCCGCTAAATAGCGCGTTCTAATGTTTCGGTCGGATTTAGGTTTCAAAGTGGATTAGCTCTACTGCCTACCCACCAAGATGGGAGCGTGTTGTTTGGGGGATGAACTTGTCCATACCGTTGCTGATCATTGTCTGCCGTTTTGGCCTGGATCAGGTTAGTCAGTGGTTTAGAGCTACGGCCTGCCCGCGAACGAAGGCAATAGAATCGGAGATGGTATATTTCCTGGGTCAGCATAACCTTGTCTTCTTCTTCAGTTTTTCTATTGTTGTTCCGTTTTTTTTTGTTTGACAGACGTAGGTGGAATGGCTCTACTGTATTGTGGTTCTGGACGACCTACAGTTTTTGCGACCTACAGTATAAGTAGAGGGCCATCGGTTTGTCAGGGTTTCGGATTGCTCGGATATCCGTCAGTGGTGTAGAACTACCGAACGGTCCCAGTTCATCCGATGACTCATGGTACTGATTGTTGATTGTTAATAATATCACCAGAGTCAGTGGGGGACACACTCCTATTAGACGAATGTTGCATGGTTTCCGAATTTTGTGGATACAGAGTAGATATATCGATCGTTAAAAGTTAATAATCGAGAGTAGAAAAGAAAATCATATATTAGTAAAATTAGGATAGGATGTCATTGGATTGGAGTTTTGACGAGATTGATCAAAACGACCATTCCGATATTATCTGTTGTATTTGCGTAAGACAGGTAGAATATCGGACACAGCTTTTAAGAACAAGTTGTAACCACGTATTTCATTTAGTGTGTTTTAATACGAGAAGAGGTGAAAAGACCGTGTGCCCGGCGTGCAACAAGCCCCTACAATCATCTGCTCCTAGCTTAGCTGAGGAATTAGCCGTAGCGCAGGCGTCCGCCTCGAACGTAGAGTCTTCTCAGCTTCGAATGAGAACCAGATCACAGCGTGTGACAGCAGGTCCAGCTGCGAATACTGAAAATTTACCTTCCGTTGGTCCAACTGAAGTCGGTGTACCAATCATGCCAGTTCAGAGTAGCGAGCCAGCGAATGAAGCAAGCCCAGGCTTGGCTCAAATGGCACAGGCGTTGACGGACGCTATGGGTCAAATCGGGTTGTTGTCTCAAGCCATGACTCAAATGACTCAGACTATGGAAATAGGATTCCAACGTTTGGCAAGTCCAACGGTACAGCCGCCGAATGACCAAGCTGCTGGATCTTCACAGCCTAGTGGAGAAAATCAAACCTTCGAACAGTTGTTCCAAATACCAACTCGAGAGTCCGTAGGTGCCCCGATAAATCAGGCTAATGAGTCTAATGTCTCGGTAACCCCATGGGGATCCCAACAGATAGCGGGACTACGACCAGATAGGATTGGACAAATAATCGCAGGATGGAAGGTGCGGTTTTCCGGAAATTCGTCCATGTCGGTGGAAGATTTCATATATCGGATAGAAGCGCTAACCAAGCAGACCTTAGAGGGTAATCTCGATCTAGTGGCCAGAAACGCCATTTATTTATTTGAAGCCAGTGCGAGCGAGTGGTTTTGGCGTTACCATAAAAGCGTACCATCCGTGACCTGGCCGCAGCTAAGTACAGCCTTAAAAACTCGATTTAGAGATGGGCGTACCGATCTGGAAATTCGTACGGCAATAGTGCAACGAAAGCAGAAGCCGCACGAACTATTTGATACATTTTACGAAGCCATTGTAACCTTGTCCGACAAACTAGTCAACCCCATGTCCGAAATGTCGCTGTTGGAAGTGCTAAAGTCGAATCTCTTGGCCGATATCCAACATGAAATTTTATACATTCCCATTCTGTCAGTAGCACAATTGCGCAACATAGTGCGTACTCGCGAACGGTTTTTGCAATCAGTGGCTAAGCCTATGGGCAGCTCTGAGCCGAAGCGTAATCCTATACGACGACAGGTGCATGAAATTGTGGTACAGACAGACAAGGAAGGCGATGAGGTCGATGAAACAGAACAGCTAGATATCGCTGCAGTAACCCTTTCCTGTTGGAACTGTGGTTGTCAGGGGCATCGGTATCAAGACTGCGTAGGTGATCGCACCGTCTTTTGTTACGGCTGTGGCAAACGGGATACGTATAAACCGTCGTGCTCTAGGTGCAACGATCCAAAAAACTCGTCAAGCCGTGCACAATCGACAGGTGCACGCAAACCAAACAGTTCGAAAGCAACGAACACCATTTAATGGACGTTTCGACAGTTCCATTACTCCCTGACTTAAAAAAACTCCCAGACATTCCTTCACCCACTTGTATTTTACCCCCAAGTGAGGACCGAATTCCATTACCGACTCGATCTCGAAAGCGATTGCTCCAATATCGGCAAACTGTCAAAACCGAGCGCTCTAACGTATTGGCGTCAGTCGTTAATACGTCTAAGGACTGGCGACCCTATGCGGAAGTCACCGTACTGGGAAGGACGCTCAGTGGACTGATGGACACCGGTGCATCCATAAGTTGCATAGGTGGGAAGTTTGCGGCCGACCTGGTTCAGAATCCGAACCAGATCAAGCCTGTGAGAGCAGCAGTACGTACGGCGGATGGGCAGAGCCAGCCAATAATTGGCAAGGTCACCACCGAAGTGGGTTTTCAAGGCCAGAAGAAAGTCTTGAAATTGTTTGTAGTCCCATCCTTGGCGCAAGACCTATATCTAGGCATAGACTTCTGGTCTCGTTTTAATTTGTTACCTGCTTTTCTAGCCAATAAATCATCCAGTCCAGAGGTGTCAAGCTTAGCATTTGATAGTACGTTACATGTGTGTTTGTCGAAGCATCAGCAAGCTCAGTTAGCAGAGACGGTCAACTTGTTTCCCTCCTTTGCGAAGCAAGGTCTGGGAAAAACCGGCTGGTTGTCGCACGATATTGAAGTGGGCAGCGCAAAGGCAATAAAGCAACGACATTATGCTGTGTCTCCAGCCGTTGAAAAGCTAATGTACGTAGAGGTAGACCGAATGTTAGCTCTTGGAGTAATCGAAGAATCCGATAGCGCATGGTCGTCACCCGTGGTCCTCGTTCGTAAACCGGGAAAGGTGCGATTATGCATCGACAGTCGGAAACTGAACGAAGTCACTGTTAAGAACGCTTATCCCATGCCATTGATCGATGGCATTCTCAGTCGGCTTCCTCGAGCTGAGTTCATTTCAAGCATCGATTTGAAGGATGCCTATTGGCAAATTCCGCTGGAAGTAAGCGCTCGTGAAAAAACGGCGTTTACCATCCCAGGGCGCCCGTTGTATCAGTACACGGTCATGCCCTTTGGGTTGTGTAATGCACCCCAAACGATGTCCAAGTTGATGGATAAAGTGATACCGCCATCTCTACGAAATGAGATATTTATTTATCTAGACGATTTGTTGGTGATCTCTGAATCCTTTGAGCAGCATATTCAAGTCCTCAATGTCCTGTCTGCCCGATTACGCGAAGCTGGTCTGACCATAAACGTGGAGAAGTCCAAATTTTGCCTAAAGGAGATCAAATACCTAGGACATATTATAGGCAACGGAACGATCCAGACAGATGTTGAGAAGGTCCAAGCGATTCAAGAGTTTCCGGTCCCCCGATCCGTGAAACAAGTCCGTAGGTTCTTAGGTCTCACTGGTTGGTACCACAAATTCATAAAAAATTATGCGGGTATCGCAGCGCCAATCTCAGATACACTTAAGAGCAAGCGAAAATTTGAATGGACCGATGAAGCACAGAACGCGTTCGATTCCTTAAAATCACAGATGTGTAACGCTCCTGTGTTGCACAGTCCCGATTTTACCATTCCTTTTTCAATCCATTGTGATGCGAGTCACACAGGAGTGGGTGGTGTTCCTGATGCAATCAGATGAAGATGGCAACGAGGTACCCATCGCTTTTATGTCACGCAAATTGAACCAATGTCAACGTAATTATTCCGTAACCGAAAAAGAGTGTTTGGCAGCGGTCATGTGCGTCAAGAAATTTAGAGCGTATGTAGAAGGGCATCAGTTTTCCATTATTACCGATCATGCCTCATTAAAATGGCTGATGTCACAGGCTGACCTAAACTCGAGACTAGCTCGATGGGCCCTGAAACTGCAAGGCTTCACCTTTAAGATTTTTCATAGAAAGGGTAGTCAGAACATCGTTCCGGATGCCTTATCACGAGTGCATACCGAAGACTTATCGTATATTGGCATTGATAGCCTAGTGGACCTTCAATCGGAAGCGTTTAAATCCACTGACTATCAGGAACTCATTGCGAAAATTCAAGCTAATCCAGATCGTTTACCTGATGTAAAAGTAATGGATAACCTTCTGTATCGTCGAGCTGAACACGCCACTGGTGAGCAAATTAGTGACGACATGTGCTGGAAACTGTGGGTTCCCAGAGCTCTGGTGACAGAAGTGCTTAAACAAGGCCACGAACATCCCTTAGCTTCTCACAGTGGGATCAATAAGACGCTAGAACGAGTTCGACGCTTCTATTATTGGCCAAATTTAGTGGGCGATGTAAAAGCTTTTATCAACAATTGCGAAGTGTGCAAATGTTGTAAGCACCCCAATCGTCCTCTACGTCCTCCAATGGGCAAAGCAGGAGAGACCTTTCGGCTATTTCAGAAACTTTACGTCGATTTTCTAGGTCCGTACCCCCGAAGTCGATCTGGAAATATAGGCATTTTTGTAGTACTCGATCATTTTTCTAAATTTCCTTTCCTAAAAGTGGTAAAGAAATTTACGGCGGATGCCGTAATTCGGTTCATGGAGGAAGACCTGTTTCATTGCTTTGGAGTCCCGGAAGTGATAGTGTCAGATAACGGTGTTCAATTCAAGTCACACAAGTTTAATGATCTGTTAGCGAAATACCAAATTCGACATTCGTACACCGCCGCCTACGCTCCCCAAACCAATGCCTCAGAGCGGGTAAATCGCTCAGTACTCGCTGCTATCAAAGCGTACATTAAGCCCGATCAATCCAATTGGGATGAGCAGATTAGCTTCATTACTTGTGCGTTACGGTCCAGTGTGCATGCAGCCGTCAAAAGTAGCCCATATCGTGTTGCTTTTGGCCAAAACATGATTACTGGCGGTTCCACTTATCAACTCCTACGAAACCTCAGTATGTTGGAGGACCGAACTGTGGTATTTGATCGCGACGATTCCTTCGAGCTAATTCGCAAGACCGCTGCAGAAGCAATGAAACAGCAGCATGTTCGAAACGAAAATATCTATAATCTTCGAAGCCGAGAAGTAAACTTTCAAGTGGGTCAAGAAGTTTATAGACGAAATTTTGATCAGAGTAGTTTTGTGAAAGGCTTTAATGCGAAACTGGCACCTACGTTTCGGAAAGCCCGCATTAAGAAAAGACTCGGGAACAGCTACTATGAGCTGGAAGACTTCCAGGGTCGCTTTATAGGTAAATATCACGCAAAAGATATTAAACAATAAATCGTATCAAGCACTCCAAGTGTGGATCACGCTTTGGTTAGCAAGACCCCAAAGTGTGATTTCAGCGGGGGGGTGTAATATTCGACGCTTGTCGTGCCGTTTATTTGAATTATGAACGGCTAACTCCCAAAATTACAGCCTAAAACTAGGCAGAGAAAAAAAAAAATTCGAGTTGCAGAGCTTGTGAGCTTTAACCATACATAGAGTATCAGCTGTTTTGCGACCAAGTGGCAACACTAAGATATGCAATTTTTCTGCTTTGCACTATATTTCATTAAATATTGCTGTGGCTGGATTCTGTATAACAGAAAAAGACCATAGAAGGTGTGGAAAAAACGTGGGTTGCTGTACCTAGTAGTCCCAGCCTCTGTCTTTTTTACCTCGTGGCCGTCAGAGTGACCGGCAGTGAAAAAAGAAGTCTGCTTGAGCTGACCCAGTTCTCTAAACAAGGTCAAGCCCAAAGTCAAAGCCTAGTGCAAGTGCCAAGTGCGGCTCAAAGTGATCATTGAATTTGAGTGGACGCGCCAGTTATATATCGCCAATACTGGGGCAGCCGTTCGACCATTTGGAAACGAGCGCCCCCAGTGTATCAACATTTTTCGAAACAGTGGTGCAATTCTGTTGAGGTAATTATCCACCCAGCTGCAGCGACCCGTTGAAAAATGTTCTGTTCTTTCCGTGTAGGATTAGCACCACTAGTATCTACGTATTGAAACGCTGGTCTAGAAGATACGGATTGGTTATTCCCGGAGACCTCTTGGCCACGTGCCCGTACCACCGTTCGGTAGCCGAGGGCATGGACTTGCTCCTCAAGTAAACCCGATCGGTGTGCTCTGCAATCTTCGCCTGGACACGTTCGACCCATGGGGATGAGCTGAGTGACTCTTCAAATAAACCAGTCCCCCCCACGAGCAATCCAGTGTGCGAGGGTACCTAACCTCACGCCGCAGATGGACCGCGGTCATTGACCCCTGGCATCGGAAGCAGCTGATGTTACCTGCGCCCGGTACAATCGTGTGCCACCTTCAGACCTCGAGTAGGAACTCGGTCTCCAGCCGGGAAGCATCGAACCCGCATCGGATTTAGTTATATTCTCTATCTTTCTTTCGAAATTAGACCCGATATGCGAAACCCTGTTTTTTTTATCCGCTTTCTGTCTAACAATGTTCTTTTGATACGGCAAAAATGTGCAAAAGCCAAGTAAATACGGTATAAACCAAAAGGGAATTCCTGTCCATGGGCTAAGTCGAACTTGAACAAATGAGTAGTGTATTAATACCAATTATTTTTACAGTTTTTGATTTTGGTTGCCACGCATTCATCTCATCATCTATGCAGATACTCATCACAATCACACACATCATCATACTCATCCACCCATCAAATCACCTCATCCAACACACAACGAAAGATCTTTCTGCGTGGGAGTCAAAGTTATTAATCGTTTCGTAAGTGATTATAAAAAAAAAAAAAACAAGTAAGCCATCTGAAAAGAATGAATGTGCGGTAACTATTCGTTGGTCTTCAACCATGATCACGGTTTTACACACGTAGTACTCATGCCTTTAAACGACTTTCCATATACCCGATTTTTGTCTGGTTTTGGCACTGCCCAAGTACCGTAATGACATATGACGTTTCCTTGTTCATATGATGAACACGTACCTATTTCTTGCCTTTATCTATACCTACTACTAATCATTTTTATAGATTTAAGAACCTTATACGCTACCTCGCCCCTATGATACTCTTAATACTAGTAATACCCTATAAATGTAAGACGATACCGAATAGCAGGCTTATATTAGGGACTAGATCCTATTAGCGTTAGGTTTGATAGGAGTTTAAATGAAGAATTATGGATTGTTTAAATAAAGTAGTTTTGGAAATGAACCGTGGCTAAATAGATTATATCGGAACCATGCAACCTCGAAAAACGGAGATGTGACCCACCGCAGTCTTTGTTGGAGGGATCCTGACGATTAATAGGTGGCCCTGAAGGATCATGGTAGGGTGGGCGTTCTCGCCAATGGGCGATACCGCAGCCGACAAAGATCTGACCGGTGATCTTCTTCGTTCACGTGTACATGCTGATCTGTCCCTTTGACCCCCCTGTATCCCGTTTCCTAGTATCCTTTCCCTACTCGTACGCGATTTTTTTTATAAATTCTTATCTCGACCATTTTCCAGAGCTATAAATGGGTAGTAAAATTTCCTCCATGCCCACACCCCGCCGACCAGAGACAAAAGCCGAAGCCAGCGCGTACTTCCTACTCCCGTTTACTTATCATCAGCTCCTCGACCCTGTACGTTGTATGCTACAATAGCCCCAAAAAAGTGGAACCTCCGCAACTATATGGCTTCTGCACTTATATAGAACCCTTCCCTATCCAGCACTGGCATGTATACTGAACCACCGCACCTATATAGCATCCACGCTCCAGGAAATGTGGCAGGATCCGTCATCTTGGGCATAAGCACCAATATGGCAATATAGCCCTAAAAAAGTGGAACCTCCGCTAGTATATGGCACCTGCACTTATATAGAACCCTTCCCTATCCAGCACTGGCATGTATACTGAACCACCGCACCTATATAGCACCCACGCTGCAGGAAATGTGGCAGGATCGCACATCTTGGGCATAAGCACCAATATGGCAATATAGCCCCAAAAAAGTGGAACCTCCGCAATATTTGGCTTCTGCACTTATATAGAACCCTTCCCTATCCAGCACTGGCATGTATACTGAACCACCGCACCTATATAGCATCCACGCTCCAGGAAATGTGGCAGGATCGCACATCTTGGCCATAAGCACCAATATGGCAATATAGCCCCAAAAAAGTGGAACCTCCGCTAGTATATGGCACCTGCACTTATATAGAACCCTTCCCTATCCAGCACTGGCATGTATACTGAACCACCGCACCTATATAGCATCCACGCTCCAGGAAATGTGGCAGGATCGCACATCTTGGGCATAAGCACCAATATGGCAATATAGCCCCAAAAAAGTGGAACCTCCGCAACTATATGGCACCTGCACTTATATAGAACCCTTCCCTATCCAGCACTGGCATGTATACTGAACCACCGCACCTATATAGCATCCACGCTCCAGGAAATGTGGCAGGATCGCATATCTTGGGCATAAGCACCAATATGGCAATATAGCCCTAAAAAAGTGGAACCTCCGCTAGCTATATGGCACCTGCACTTATATAGAACCCTTCCCTATCCAGCACTGGCATGTATACTGAACCACCGCACCTATATAGCACCCACGCTCCAGGAAATGTAGCAGGATCGCACATCTTGGGCACTAGCACCAATATGGCACTCTAGCCCCAAAAAAGTGGAACCTCCGCAACTATATGGCTTCTGCACTTATATAGAACCCTTCCCTATCCAGCACTGGCATGTATACTGAACCACCGCACCTATATAGCATCCACGCTCCAGGAAATGTGGCAGGATCGCACATCTTGGGAAATAGCACCAATATGGCAATATAGCCTCAAAAAAGTGGAACCTCCGCAACTATATGGCTACCTGCACTTATATAGAACCCTTCCCTATCCAGCACTGGCATGTATACTGAACCACCGCACCTATATAGCATCCACGCTCCAGGAAATGTGGCAGGATCGCACATCTTGGCATAAGCACCAATATGGCAATATAGCCCCAAAAAAGTGGAACCTCCGCAACTATATGGCTACCTGCACTTATATAGAACCCTTCCCTATCCAGCACTGGCATGTATACTGAACCACCGCACCTATATAGCATCCACGCTCCAGGAAATGTGGCAGGATCCGTCATCTTGGGCATAAGCACCAATATGGCAATATAGCCCTAAAAAAGTGGAACCTCCGCTAGTATATGGCACCTGCACTTATATAGAACCCTTCCCTATCCAGCACTGGCATGTATACTGAACCACCGCACCTATATAGCCCCCACGCTCCAGGAAATGTGGCAGGATCGCACATCTTGGGAACTAGCACCAATATGGCACTCTAGCCTCAAAAAAGTGGAACCTCCGCAACTATATGGCACCTGCACTTATATAGAACCCTTCCCTATCCAGCACTGGCATGTATACTGAACCACCGCACCTATATAGCATCCACGCTCCAGGAAATGTGGCAGGATCCGTCATCTTGGGCATAAGCACCAATATGGCAATATAGCCCTAAAAAAGTGGAACCTCCGCTACTATATGGCACCTGCACTTATATAGAACCCTTCCCTATCCAGCACTGGCATGTATACTGAACCACCGCACCTATATAGCACCCAAGCTCCAGGAAATGTGGCAGGATCGCACATCTTGGGCATAAGCACCAATATGGCAATATAGCCACAAAAAAGTGGAACCTCCGCAACTATATGGCTTCTGCACTTATATAGAACCCTTCCCTATCCAGCACTGGCATGTATACTGAACCACCGCACCTATATAGCATCCACGCTCCAGGAAATGTGGCAGGATCCGTCATCTTGTGCATAAGCACCAATATGGCAATATAGCCCTAAAAAAGTGGAACCTCCGCTAGTATATGGCACCTGCACTTATATAGAACCCTTCCCTATCCAGCACTGGCATGTATACTGAACCACCGCACCTATATAGCCCCCACGCTCCAGGAAATGTGGCAGGATCGCACATCTTGGGAACTAGCACCAATATGGCACTCTAGCCTCAAAAAAGTGGAACTCCGCAACTATATGGCACCTGCACTTATATAGAACCCTTCCCTATCCAGCACTGGCATGTATACTGAACCACCGCACCTATATAGCATCCACGCTCCAGGAAATGTGGCAGGATCCGTCATCTTGGGCATAAGCACCAATATGGCAATATAGCCCTAAAAAAGTGGAACCTCCGCTAGTATATGGCACCTGCACTTATATAGAACCCTTCCCTATCCAGCACTGGCATGTATACTGAACCACCGCACCTATATAGCCCCCACGCTCCAGGAAATGTGGCAGGATCGCACATCTTGGGAACTAGCACCAATATGGCACTCTAGCCTCAAAAAAGTGGAACCTCCGCAATTATATGGCACCTGCACTTATATAGAACCCTTCCCTATCCAGCACTGGCATGTATACTGAACCACCGCACCTATATAGCATCCACGCTCCAGGAAATGTGGCAGGATCCGTCATCTTGGGCATAAGCACCAATATGGCAATATAGCAACAAAAAAGTGGAACCTCCGCAACTATATGGCTTCTGCACTTATATAGAACCCTTCCCTATCCAGCACTGGCATGTATACTGAACCACCGCACCTATATAGCATCCACGCTCCAGGAAATGTGGCAGGATCCGTCATCTTGGGCATAAGCACCAATATGGCAATATAGCCCTAAAAAAGTGGAACCTCCGCTAACTATATGGCACCTGCACTTATATAGAACCCTTCCCTATCCAGCACTGGCATGTATACTGAACCACCGCACCTATATAGCATCCACGCTCCAGGAAATGTGGCAGGATCGCATATTTTGGGCATAAGCACCAATATGGCAATATAGCCCCAAAAAAGTGGAACCTCCGCAACTATATGGCTACCTGCACTTATATAGAACCCTTCCCTATCCAGCACTGGCATGTATACTGAACCACCGCACCTATATAGCACCCACGCTCCTAGGAAATGTGGCAGGATCGCACATCTTGGCATAAGCACCAATATGGCAATATAGCCCCAAAAAAGTGGAACCTCCGCAACTATATGGCACCTGCACTTATATAGAACCCTTCCCTATCCAGCACTGGCATGTATACTGAACCACCGCACCTATATAGCACCCACGCTCCAGGAAATGTGGCAGGATCGCACATCTTGGGAACTAGCACCAATATGGCACTCTAGCCTCAAAAAAGTGGAACCTCCGCAACTATATGGCACCTGCACTTATATAGAACCCTTCCCTATCCAGCACTGGCATGTATACTGAACCACCGCACCTATATAGCATCCACGCTCCAGGAAATGTGGCAGGATCGTCATCTTGGGCATAAGCACCAATATGGCAATATAGCCCCAAAAAAGTGGAACCTCCGCAACTATATGGCTTCTGCACTTATATAGAACCCTTCCCTATCCAGCACTGGCATGTATACTGAACCACCGCACCTATATAGCATCCACGCTCCAGGAAATGTGGCAGGATCCGTCATCTTGGGCATAAGCACCAATATGGCAATATAGCCCTAAAAAAGTGGAACCTCCGCTAAGTATATGGCACCTGCACTTATATAGAACCCTTCCCTATCCAGCACTGGCATGTATACTGAACCACCGCACCTATATAGCACCCAAGCTCCAGGAAATGTGGCAGGATCGCACATCTTGGGAACTAGCACCAATATGGCACTCTAGCCTCAAAAAAGTGGAACTCCGCAACTATATGGCTCCTGCACTTATATAGAACCCTTCCCTATCCAGCACTGGCATGTATACTGAACCACCGCACCTATATAGCATCCACGCTCCAGGAAATGTGGCAGGATCGTACATCTTGGGCATAAGCACCAATATGGCAATATAGCCCCAAAAAGTGGAACCTCCGCAACTATATGGCACCTGCACTTATATAGAACCCTTCCCTATCCAGCACTGGCATGTATACTGAACCACCGCACCTATATAGCATCCACGCTCCAGGAAATGTGGCAGGATCCGTCATCTTGGGCATAAGAACCAATATGGCAATATAGCCCCAAAAAAGTGGAACCTCCGCAACTATATGGCACCTGCACTTATATAGAACCCTTCCCTATCCAGCACTGGCATGTATACTGAACCACCGCACCTATATAGCCCCACGCTACAGGAAATGTGGCAGGATCGCACATCTTGGGAACTAGCACCAATATGGCACTCTAGCCTCAAAAAAGTGGAACCTCCGCAACTATATGGCACCTGCACTTATATAGAACCCTTCCCTATCCAGCACTGGCATGTATACTGAACCACCGCACCTATATAGCATCCACGCTCCAGGAAATGTGGCAGGATCGCATATTTTGGGAACTAGCACCAATATGGCACTCTAGCCCCAAAAAAGTGGAACCTCCGCAACTATATGGCTCCTGCACTTATATAGAACCCTTCCCTATCCAGCACTGGCATGTATACTGAACCACCGCACCTATATAGCATCCACGCTCCAGGAAATGTGGCAGGATCCGTCATCTTGGGCATAAGCACCAATATGGCAATATAGCCCCAAAAAAGTGGAACCTCCGCTAGTATATGGCACCTGCACTTATATAGAACCCTTCCCTATCCAGCACTGGCATGTATACTGAACCACCGCACCTATATAGCATCCACGCTCCAGGAAATGTGGCAGGATCGTATATTTTGGGCATAAGCACCAATATGGCAATATAGCCCCAAAAAAGTGGAACCTCCGCTAGTATATGGCACCTGCACTTATATAGAACCCTTCCCTATCCAGCACTGGCATGTATACTGAACCACCGCACCTATATAGCATCCACGCTCCAGGAAATGTGGCAGGATCGCATATTTTGGGAACTAGCACCAATATGGCACTCTAGCCCCAAAAAAGTGGAACCTCCGCAACTATATGGCTTCTGCACTTATATAGAACCCTTCCCTATCCAGCACTGGCATGTATACTGAACCACCGCACCTATATAGCACCCACGCTCCAGGAAATGTGGCAGGATCGCATATTTTGGGAACTAGCACCAATATGGCACTCTAGCCTCAAAAAAGTGGAACTCCGCAACTATATGGCACCTGCACTTATATAGAACCCTTCCCTATCCAGCACTGGCATGTATACTGAACCACCGCACCTATATAGCATCCACGCTCCAGGAAATGTGGCAGGATCGCACATCTTGGGCATAAGCACCAATATGGCAATATAGCCCCAAAAAAGTGGAACCTCCGCAACTATATGGCACCTGCACTTATATAGAACCCTTCCCTATCCAGCACTGGCATGTATACTGAACCACCGCACCTATATAGCATCCCACGCTCCAGGAAATGTGGCAGGATCGCACATCTTGGGCATAAGCACCAATATGGCAATATAGCCCCAAAAAAGTGGAACCTCCGCAACTATATGGCACCTGCACTTATATAGAACCCTTCCCTATCCAGCACTGGCATGTATACTGAACCACCGCACCTATATAGCATCCACGCTCCAGGAAATGTGGCAGGATCGCATATTTTGGGCATAAGCACCAATATGGCAATATAGCCCCAAAAAAGTGGAACCTCCGCAACTATATGGCACCTGCACTTATATAGAACCCTTCCCTATCCAGCACTGGCATGTATACTGAACCACCGCACCTATATAGCATCCACGCTCCAGGAAATGTGGCAGGATCGCATCATCTTGGGCATAAGCACCAATATGGCAATATAGCCCCAAAAAAGTGGAACCTCCGCAACTATATGGCTTCTGCACTTATATAGAACCCTTCCCTATCCAGCACTGGCATGTATACTGAACCACCGCACCTATATAGCATCCACGCTCCAGGAAATGTGGCAGGATCCGTCATCTTGGGCATAAGCACCAATATGGCAATATAGCCCCAAAAAAGTGGAACCTCCGCAACTATATGGCGCCTGCACTTATATAGAACCCTTCCCTATCCAGCACTGGCATGTATACTGAACCACCGCACCTATATAGCATCCACGCTCCAGGAAATGTGGCAGGATCCGTCATCTTGGGCATAAGCACCAATATGGCAATATAGCCCTAAAAAAGTGGAACCTCCGCTAGTATATGGCACCTGCACTTATATAGAACCCTTCCCTATCCAGCACTGGCATGTATACTGAACCACCGCACCTATATAGCACCCACGCTCCAGGAAATGTGGCAGGATCGCACATCTTGGGCATAAGCACCAATATGGCACTCTAGCCTCAAAAAAGTGGAACCTCCGCAACTATATGGCTCCTGCACTTATATAGAACCCTTCCCTATCCAGCACTGGCATGTATACTGAACCACCGCACCTATATAGCATCCACGCTCCAGGAAATGTGGCAGGATCCGTCATCTTGGGCATAAGCACCAATATGGCAATATAGCCCCAAAAAAGTGGAACCTCCGCAACTATATGGCTTCTGCACTTATATAGAACCCTTCCCTATCCAGCACTGGCATGTATACTGAACCACCGCACCTATATAGCCCCCACGCTCCAGGAAATGTGGCAGGATCGCACATCTTGGGCACTAAGCACCAATATGGCACTATAGCCCTCAAAAAAGTGGAACCTCCGCAACTATATGGCACCTGCACTTATATAGAACCCTTCCCTATCCAGCACTGGCATGTATACTGAACCACCGCACCTATATAGCATCCACGCTCCAGGAAATGTGGCAGGATCCGTCATCTTGGGCATAAGCACCAATATGGCAATATAGCCCTAAAAAAGTGGAACCTCCGCTAGTATATGGCACCTGCACTTATATAGAACCCTTCCCTATCCAGCACTGGCATGTATACTGAACCACCGCACCTATATAGCACCCACGCTCCAGGAAATGTGGCAGGATCGCACATCTTGGGAACTAGCACCAATATGGCACTCTAGCCTCAAAAAAGTGGAACTCCGCAACTATATGGCTTCTGCACTTATATAGAACCCTTCCCTATCCAGCACTGGCATGTATACTGAACCACCGCACCTATATAGCATCCACGCTCCAGGAAATGTGGCAGGATCGCATATTTTGGGCATAAGCACCAATATGGCAATATAGCCCCAAAAAAGTGGAACATCCGCAACTATATGGCTTCTGCACTTATATAGAACCCTTCCCTATCCAGCACTGGCATGTATACTGAACCACCGCACCTATATAGCATCCACGCTCCAGGAAATGTGGCAGGATCGCACATCTTGGGCATAAGCACCAATATGGCAATATAGCCCCAAAAAGTGGAACCTCCGCAACTATATGGCACCTGCACTTATATAGAACCCTTCCCTATCCAGCACTGGCATGTATACTGAACCACCGCACCTATATAGCATCCACGCTCCAGGAAATGTGGCAGGATCGCATCATCTTGGGCATAAGCACCAATATGGCAATATAGCCCCAAAAAAGTGGAACCTCCGCAACTATATGGCTTCCTGCACTTATATAGAACCCTTCCCTATCCAGCACTGGCATGTATACTGAACCACCGCACCTATATAGCATCCACGCTCTAGGAAATGTGGCAGGATCGCATATTTTGGGCATAAGCACCAATATGGCAATATAGCCCCAAAAAAGTGGAACCTCCGCAACTATATGGCTTCTGCACTTATATAGAACCCTTCCCTATCCAGCACTGGCATGTATACTGAACCACCGCACCTATATAGCATCCACGCTCCAGGAAATGTGGCAGGATCCGTCATCTTGGGCATAAGCACCAATATGGCAATATAGCCCCAAAAAAGTGGAACCTCCGCAACTATATGGCACCTGCACTTATATAGAACCCTTCCCTATCCAGCACTGGCATGTATACTGAACCACCGCACCTATATAGCATCCACGCTCCAGGAAATGTGGCAGGATCCGTCATCTTGGGCATAAGCACCAATATGGCAATATAGCCCCAAAAAAGTGGAACCTCCGCAACTATATGGCACCTGCACTTATATAGAACCCTTCCCTATCCAGCACTGGCATGTATACTGAACCACCGCACCTATATAGCATCCACGCTCCAGGAAATGTGGCAGGATCGCATATTTTGGGCATAAGCACCAATATGGCAATATAGCCCCAAAAAAGTGGAACCTCCGCAACTATATGGCTACCTGCACTTATATAGAACCCTTCCCTATCCAGCACTGGCATGTATACTGAACCACCGCACCTATATAGCATCCACGCTCCAGGAAATGTGGCAGGATCGTCATCTTGGGCATAAGCACCAATATGGCAATATAGCCCCAAAAAAGTGGAACCTCCGCAACTATATGGCTACCTGCACTTATATAGAACCCTTCCCTATCCAGCACTGGCATGTATACTGAACCACCGCACCTATATAGCATCCACGCTCCAGGAAATGTGGCAGGATCGCATATTTTGGGAACTAGCACCAATATGGCAATATAGCCCCAAAAAAGTGGAACCTCCGCAACTATATGGCACCTGCACTTATATAGAACCCTTCCCTATCCAGCACTGGCATGTATACTGAACCACCGCACCTATATAGCATCCACGCTCCAGGAAATGTGGCAGGATCGCATATTTGGGCATAAGCACCAATATGGCAATATAGCCCCAAAAAAGTGGAACCTCCGCAACTATATGGCACCTGCACTTATATAGAACCCTTCCCTATCCAGCACTGGCATGTATACTGAACCACCGCACCTATATAGCATCCACGCTCCAGGAAATGTGGCAGGATCGCATATTTGGGCATAAGCACCAATATGGCAATATAGCCCCAAAAAAGTGGAACCTCCGCAACTATATGGCACCTGCACTTATATAGAACCCTTCCCTATCCAGCACTGGCATGTATACTGAACCACCGCACCTATATAGCACCCACGCTCCAGGAAATGTGGCAGGATCGCACATCTTGGGCATAAGCACCAATATGGCAATATAGCCCCAAAAAAGTGGAACCTCCGCAACTATATGGCTACCTGCACTTATATAGAACCCTTCCCTATCCAGCACTGGCATGTATACTGAACCACCGCACCTATATAGCATCCACGCTCCAGGAAATGTGGCAGGATCGCACATCTTGGGCATAAGCACCAATATGGCAATATAGCCCCAAAAAAGTGGAACCTCCGCAACTATATGGCTACCTGCACTTATATAGAACCCTTCCCTATCCAGCACTGGCATGTATACTGAACCACCGCACCTATATAGCATCCACGCTCCAGGAAATGTGGCAGGATCGCATCATCTTGGGCATAAGCACCAATATGGCAATATAGCCCTAAAAAAGTGGAACCTCCGCAACTATATGGCACCTGCACTTATATAGAACCCTTCCCTATCCAGCACTGGCATGTATACTGAACCACCGCACCTATATAGCATCCACGCTCCAGGAAATGTGGCAGGATCCGTCATCTTGGGCATAAGCACCAATATGGCAATATAGCCCTAAAAAAGTGGAACCTCCGCTAACTATATGGCACCTGCACTTATATAGAACCCTTCCCTATCCAGCACTGGCATGTATACTGAACCACCGCACCTATATAGCATCCACGCTCCAGGAAATGTGGCAGGATCGCACATCTTGGGCATAAGCACCAATATGGCAATATAGCCCCAAAAAAGTGGAACCTCCGCAACTATATGGCTACCTGCACTTATATAGAACCCTTCCCTATCCAGCACTGGCATGTATACTGAACCACCGCACCTATATAGCATCCACGCTCCAGGAAATGTGGCAGGATCCGTCATCTTGGGCATAAGCACCAATATGGCAATATAGCCCCAAAAAAGTGGAACCTCCGCAACTATATGGCACCTGCACTTATATAGAACCCTTCCCTATCCAGCACTGGCATGTATACTGAACCACCGCACCTATATAGCATCCACGCTCCAGGAAATGTGGCAGGATCGCACATCTTGGGCATAAGCACCAATATGGCAATATAGCCCCAAAAAAGTGGAACCTCCGCAACTATATGGCACCTGCACTTATATAGAACCCTTCCCTATCCAGCACTGGCATGTATACTGAACCACCGCACCTATATAGCACCCACGCTCCAGGAAATGTGGCAGGATCGCACATCTTGGGCATAAGCACCAATATGGCAATATAGCCCCAAAAAAGTGGAACCTCCGCAACTATATGGCTCCTGCACTTATATAGAACCCTTCCCTATCCAGCACTGGCATGTATACTGAACCACCGCACCTATATAGCATCCCACGCTCCAGGAAATGTGGCAGGATCGCACATCTTGGGCATAAGCACCAATATGGCAATATAGCCCCAAAAAGTGGAACCTCCGCAACTATATGGCACCTGCACTTATATAGAACCCTTCCCTATCCAGCACTGGCATGTATACTGAACCACCGCACCTATATAGCATCCACGCTCCAGGAAATGTGGCAGGATCGCATATTTGGGCATAAGCACCAATATGGCAATATAGCCCCAAAAAAGTGGAACCTCCGCAACTATATGGCACCTGCACTTATATAGAACCCTTCCCTATCCAGCACTGGCATGTATACTGAACCACCGCACCTATATAGCACCCACGCTCCAGGAAATGTGGCAGGATCGCATATCTTGGGCATAAGCACCAATATGGCACTCTAGCCTCAAAAAAGTGGAACCTCCGCAACTATATGGCACCTGCACTTATATAGAACCCTTCCCTATCCAGCACTGGCATGTATACTGAACCACCGCACCTATATAGCATCCCACGCTCCAGGAAATGTGGCAGGATCGCACATCTTGGGCACTAAGCACCAATATGGCAATATAGCCCCAAAAAAGTGGAACCTCCGCAACTATATGGCACCTGCACTTATATAGAACCCTTCCCTATCCAGCACTGGCATGTATACTGAACCACCGCACCTATATAGCATCCACGCTCCAGGAAATGTGGCAGGATCCGTCATCTTGGGCATAAGCACCAATATGGCAATATAGCCCTAAAAAAGTGGAACCTCCGCAACTATATGGCACCTGCACTTATATAGAACCCTTCCCTATCCAGCACTGGCATGTATACTGAACCACCGCACCTATATAGCATCCACGCTCCAGGAAATGTGGCAGGATCGCACATCTTGGGCATAAGCACCAATATGGCAATATAGCCCCAAAAAAGTGGAACCTCCGCAACTATATGGCATTCCTGCACTTATATAGAACCCTTCCCTATCCAGCACTGGCATGTATACTGAACCACCGCACCTATATAGCATCCCACGCTCCAGGAAATGTGGCAGGATCGCATCATCTTGGGCATAAGCACCAATATGGCACTCTAGCCTCAAAAAAGTGGAACCTCCGCAACTATATGGCACCTGCACTTATATAGAACCCTTCCCTATCCAGCACTGGCATGTATACTGAACCACCGCACCTATATAGCATCCACGCTCCAGGAAATGTGGCAGGATCGCATATTTTGGGCACTAAGCACCAATATGGCAATATAGCCCCAAAAAAGTGGAACCTCCGCAACTATATGGCACCTGCACTTATATAGAACCCTTCCCTATCCAGCACTGGCATGTATACTGAACCACCGCACCTATATAGCACCCACGCTCCTAGGAAATGTGGCAGGATCGCATCTTTGGGCATAAGCACCAATATGGCAATATAGCCCCAAAAAAGTGGAACCTCCGCAACTATATGGCACCTGCACTTATATAGAACCCTTCCCTATCCAGCACTGGCATGTATACTGAACCACCGCACCTATATAGCACCCACGCTCTAGGAAATGTGGCAGGATCGCATATTTTGGGCATAAGCACCAATATGGCAATATAGCCCCAAAAAAGTGGAACCTCCGCAACTATATGGCACCTGCACTTATATAGAACCCTTCCCTATCCAGCACTGGCATGTATACTGAACCACCGCACCTATATAGCACCCACGCTCCAGGAAATGTGGCAGGATCGCACATCTTGGGCATAAGCACCAATATGGCAATATAGCCCCAAAAAAGTGGAACCTCCGCAACTATATGGCACCTGCACTTATATAGAACCCTTCCCTATCCAGCACTGGCATGTATACTGAACCACCGCACCTATATAGCATCCACGCTCCAGGAAATGTGGCAGGATCGCATCATCTTGGGCATAAGCACCAATATGGCAATATAGCCCCAAAAAAGTGGAACCTCCGCAACTATATGGCACCTGCACTTATATAGAACCCTTCCCTATCCAGCACTGGCATGTATACTGAACCACCGCACCTATATAGCACCCACGCTCCAGGAAATGTGGCAGGATCGCACATCTTGGGCATAAGCACCAATATGGCAATATAGCCCCAAAAAAGTGGAACCTCCGCAACTATATGGCACCTGCACTTATATAGAACCCTTCCCTATCCAGCACTGGCATGTATACTGAACCACCGCACCTATATAGCATCCACGCTCCAGGAAATGTGGCAGGATCGCATATTTTGGGCATAAGCACCAATATGGCAATATAGCCCAAAAAAGTGGAACCTCCGCAACTATATGGCACCTGCACTTATATAGAACCCTTCCCTATCCAGCACTGGCATGTATACTGAACCACCGCACCTATATAGCATCCACGCTCCAGGAAATGTGGCAGGATCGCACATCTTGGGCATAAGCACCAATATGGCAATATAGCCCAAAAAAGTGGAACCTCCGCAACTATATGGCACCTGCACTTATATAGAACCCTTCCCTATCCAGCACTGGCATGTATACTGAACCACCGCACCTATATAGCACCCACGCTCCAGGAAATGTGGCAGGATCGCACATCTTGGGCACTAGCACCAATATGGCACTCTAGCCTCAAAAAAGTGGAACTCCGCAACTATATGGCACCTGCACTTATATAGAACCCTTCCCTATCCAGCACTGGCATGTATACTGAACCACCGCACCTATATAGCATCCACGCTCCAGGAAATGTGGCAGGATCGCACATCTTTGGGCATAAGCACCAATATGGCAATATAGCCCCAAAAAAGTGGAACCTCCGCAACTATATGGCACCTGCACTTATATAGAACCCTTCCCTATCCAGCACTGGCATGTATACTGAACCACCGCACCTATATAGCATCCACGCTCCAGGAAATGTGGCAGGATCGCACATCTTGGGCATAAGCACCAATATGGCAATATAGCCCCAAAAAAGTGGAACCTCCGCAACTATATGGCACCTGCACTTATATAGAACCCTTCCCTATCCAGCACTGGCATGTATACTGAACCACCGCACCTATATAGCACCCACGCTCCAGGAAATGTGGCAGGATCGCATATCTTGGGCATAAGCACCAATATGGCAATATAGCCCCAAAAAAGTGGAACCTCCGCAACTATATGGCACCTGCACTTATATAGAACCCTTCCCTATCCAGCACTGGCATGTATACTGAACCACCGCACCTATATAGCATCCCACGCTCCAGGAAATGTGGCAGGATCGCACATCTTGGGCATAAGCACCAATATGGCAATATAGCCCCAAAAAAGTGGAACCTCCGCAACTATATGGCACCTGCACTTATATAGAACCCTTCCCTATCCAGCACTGGCATGTATACTGAACCACCGCACCTATATAGCATCCACGCTCCAGGAAATGTGGCAGGATCGCATATCTTGGGCATAAGCACCAATATGGCAATATAGCCCCAAAAAAGTGGAACCTCCGCAACTATATGGCACCTGCACTTATATAGAACCCTTCCCTATCCAGCACTGGCATGTATACTGAACCACCGCACCTATATAGCATCCACGCTCCAGGAAATGTGGCAGGATCGCATATTTTGGGCATAAGCACCAATATGGCAATATAGCCCCAAAAAAGTGGAACCTCCGCAACTATATGGCACCTGCACTTATATAGAACCCTTCCCTATCCAGCACTGGCATGTATACTGAACCACCGCACCTATATAGCATCCACGCTCCAGGAAATGTGGCAGGATCGCATCTTTGGGCATAAGCACCAATATGGCAATATAGCCCCAAAAAAGTGGAACCTCCGCAACTATATGGCACCTGCACTTATATAGAACCCTTCCCTATCCAGCACTGGCATGTATACTGAACCACCGCACCTATATAGCACCCACGCTCCAGGAAATGTGGCAGGATCGCACATCTTGGGCACTAAGCACCAATATGGCAATATAGCCCCAAAAAAGTGGAACCTCCGCAACTATATGGCACCTGCACTTATATAGAACCCTTCCCTATCCAGCACTGGCATGTATACTGAACCACCGCACCTATATAGCATCCACGCTCCAGGAAATGTGGCAGGATCGCATATCTTTGGGCACTAAGCACCAATATGGCACTATAGCCCCAAAAAAGTGGAACCTCCGCAACTATATGGCACCTGCACTTATATAGAACCCTTCCCTATCCAGCACTGGCATGTATACTGAACCACCGCACCTATATAGCACCCACGCTCCAGGAAATGTGGCAGGATCGCATCATCTTGGGCATAAGCACCAATATGGCAATATAGCCCCAAAAAAGTGGAACCTCCGCAACTATATGGCACCTGCACTTATATAGAACCCTTCCCTATCCAGCACTGGCATGTATACTGAACCACCGCACCTATATAGCACCCACGCTCCAGGAAATGTGGCAGGATCGCATATTTTGGGCATAAGCACCAATATGGCAATATAGCCCCAAAAAAGTGGAACCTCCGCAACTATATGGCACCTGCACTTATATAGAACCCTTCCCTATCCAGCACTGGCATGTATACTGAACCACCGCACCTATATAGCATCCCACGCTCCAGGAAATGTGGCAGGATCGCATCATCTTGGGCATAAGCACCAATATGGCAATATAGCCCCAAAAAAGTGGAACCTCCGCAACTATATGGCACCTGCACTTATATAGAACCCTTCCCTATCCAGCACTGGCATGTATACTGAACCACCGCACCTATATAGCATCCACGCTCCAGGAAATGTGGCAGGATCGCATCATCTTGGGCATAAGCACCAATATGGCAATATAGCCCCAAAAAGTGGAACCTCCGCAACTATATGGCTCCTGCACTTATATAGAACCCTTCCCTATCCAGCACTGGCATGTATACTGAACCACCGCACCTATATAGCACCCACGCTCCAGGAAATGTGGCAGGATCGCACATCTTGGGCACTAGCACCAATATGGCAACTATAGCCCATAAAAAAGTGGAACCTCCGCAACTATATGGCACCTGCACTTATATAGAACCCTTCCCTATCCAGCACTGGCATGTATACTGAACCACACCGCACCTATATAGCACCACGCTCCAGGAAATGTGGCAGGATCGCACTATTTGGGCATAAGCACCAATATGGCAATATAGCCCCAAAAAAGTGGAACTCCGCAACTATATGGCACCTGCACTTATATAGAACCCTTCCCTATCCAGCACTGGCATGTATACTGAACCACCGCACCTATATAGCACCCACGCTCCAGGAAATGTGGCAGGATCGCACATCTTGGGACATAAGCACCAATATGGCAATATAGCCCCAAAAAAGTGGAACCTCCGCAACTATATGGCACCTGCACTTATATAGAACCCTTCCCTATCCAGCACTGGCATGTATACTGAACCACCGCACCTATATAGCATCCACGCTCCAGGAAATGTGGCAGGATCGCACATCTTGGGAACTAAGCACCAATATGGCACTCTAGCCTCAAAAAAGTGGAACTCCGCAACTATATGGCACCTGCACTTATATAGAACCCTTCCCTATCCAGCACTGGCATGTATACTGAACCACCGCACCTATATAGCATCCACGCTCCAGGAAATGTGGCAGGATCGCACATCTTGGGCATAAGCACCAATATGGCAATATAGCCCCAAAAAAGTGGAACCTCCGCTAGTATATGGCACCTGCACTTATATAGAACCCTTCCCTATCCAGCACTGGCATGTATACTGAACCACCGCACCTATATAGCATCCACGCTTCCAGGAAATGTGGCAGGATCCGTCATCTTGGCATAAGCACCAATATGGCAATATAGCCCTAAAAAAGTGGAACCTCCGCTAGTATATGGCACCTGCACTTATATAGAACCCTTCCCTATCCAGCACTGGCATGTATACTGAACCACCGCACCTAT